>NC_058409.1:21356638-21656638 GCF_002201575.2 Neomonachus schauinslandi | reverse complement strand
GAAATCATTTAGTTTTATCTTCAGTTTCATGTCCCAGTACAGGCAGCACAATGTTGGCCAATTATGCCTTATCTGGAGAATTCCAGGTCTGGTGCAATGCAACTTATTCTATGGGAGCTCAATGCAGACAACAGAGTGCCAGGCAGGTAAAAGGTCTTTTCCCAGCTTGGAAAATAAAATGTGGGCTGAGCTGCAGGACTTTATGGCCAGTTGCAACGTGAATGAACATCTCCGCTCAGAAGTCCGCTAAGCCTGCCCTGTGCACCTCACACGGTCAGGCGAGCTGATGGGATCTGGTAGAGAAGAGACAACGTTTGACGCCTGGGGTAAATGCTTTGGGGCTGCCCAGGCTATTCTCTGGTAGGTAAAGAAGGGGGGGAGTGTGGCATTAGATTTACTCATAACAAGTGTTCAATACCTACCAACTTCAATTTTCAAATAAACTGCAAAAAAAGCAGAAGAGGCTTATGTTCATTCTTTCACAGAGAAAACTGGCCTCACAAGGTAGTTACCTAAGTGTAAAAAAGTTGGGACAAGGGGGTTGTAGTTAACTTCCTCCTAGTTTCCTATGCTCCAGGTGCTCCTTTATGACCTGATGCTCATACTAAATAGGTATCGTGCAGATTCCGTACAATGCTAACATATGTGAGTACAACTTCTACATTACAATGATGCCTACTTTAAAGCAGGATTAACATGCAGGTTACTCTCATTAAATCTAAATGTTAGCTTTAAAATCTAATTTAAAGCCTTCAAATTCATAAGACACTCTTTTGCATTATAGATGGAGTTGCCTAAAGTAATTTAAATAGTGGCTTTCTGCCAAGTACAATACGAAAAAAAATGACTAATAGACATTATCCAGAGGACTTTTGCTGATCATATATGTAGTTATGAGGTAAATAACTCAGGGCTAATTATACGGCATTTTTTTTTCTTTCTTCAGAAAATACATAATTTTAGTTATACTCCCCTAGAGCTAACATATTAAGCTCTTGAAAAATATCCTTTAAGTATTGATAGATCAAGAGGTAGAGATACCTGTGTCATTTCAGGGATCACCTTGGTGTTCTAAGAAAGTAGAGAGGCGGGCGCCTGGGTGGCTCAGTCGTTAAGCGTCTGCCTTCGGCTCAGGTCATGATCCCGGGGTCCCGGGATCGAGTCCCGCATCGGGCTCCCTGCTCGGCGGGAAGCCTGCTTCTCCCTCTCCCACTCCCCCTGCTTGTGTTCCTGCTCTCGCTATCTCTCTCTCTGTCAAATAAATAAAATCTAAAAAAAAAAAAAAAAAAAGAAAGTAGAGAGGCATGGGATTGTGAATTGGGACTTCTCCATCCACAGTGTAGCAAGGAAGCTCACATCGTACATGTTTTGGCAGATAGGATAAGCTTGGCCCTACTTTTTAAAAATTTCATTGAACAAAAACAACAGAATTGGGGGGGAAGAAATCTATTGCTCAGCTCCAGGCACACCATGCCTATGAAAATACAACTAGATCTTAAAGCCATATGGAAATGTTATTGTTTGACTTTTTTCTTTTATATATTTTTATGTTCCAGCCAACACAGGAAATTTCCATTCTAGCATCTAATAGCAGTATTAACAATGCATCCAATACTGTGGAACCTAGGGACGGGCAGAAAGTGATGAAGTAACTGGCTTCCTGCCTGAACCACGAGTAGCTGCAAGCTGTTGACAGTGGATTACTTGCTTTACGGCAATTAACTTCACCTCTGGCTCATTCCCATTAAATCAGCATTGGGGAAATCAGTTTCGATGTTCTGAATACAACTAGGTATATAAGAACATAACCATTATGCAATTGGTCTCATTACCGAGTGTGGGCAAAATCTGAAAACGAACGGTGATTTTTATGTATTGACTCTTTCTTTGTTCTCTGAAGATACTTAACAAAGACTAGATATTAGATCGGGTACCTTCTTTTCCACTCTCAGATATAAGCTGATATTTTTTTCTAGGCTCTGTGTTTAACCCCATGAAATGGATATTTTTAATAAAAGGATGTTCTATCCATGTAGATCACATTTCTAGAACTGGCATCATAAATATGGAAACCTGTTCTTGGGAGTGTGTTCAGTGTTTCAATATACATTATTGAAATTCTCTCTATCTTACTGGATGCTCCAAACTTTTAAAAACTTGTGAACCTCTATAAGACTGAGACTACATATGTTCATTCGTCTTTATAATTTTCTCTCAAATTATTTATTTATTTGTTATCGAACTAACAATGGCCAGCAAGTAAGTGAACCAAAAATAAGTGTATTTTACTGAGGACGAAGGGTTTTTCCCTGAGCACTTCTTAGAAATACGTAAGGGTTTTTTTTTTTTTAGCATACATTTATTTATTTTTTTATTATGTTATGTTAGTCGCCATTCAATACATCATTAGTTTTTGATGTAGTGACCCACGATTCATTGTTTTTTAAATTGAACAACATCCAAAATTGTGCATGCCATTTAATTTTTAGCCATTTTTTGACATTTTTATAAAAATTTTCCCTCAGGGCTTGGGCTTAATATTAAAATGACTATTTCATCTTTTTTAAATGAAAATATTTTTATTTTGTATTGTTTACAACACCCAATATATAATCCAACCTAACCTTATCATTCCCATGCACATAAATAGTTTAATGGGACCCCATAACTTTCAAGACAAATTTAACTCGAGTGCTAGCGTAACACTCGGGAATCTTCATGCACTAGCTTCTCTCTATAAAAAAGCAGAAAATGGTCAAAGTATCTCCCACTCCTTGATCCTCATATTTTGCACCCTAGAAATAAACATTCTCACAAACCTAAGTGCCTTTGCACCTATGCATATCCCTGGAATGATTTCTACATCTTCCCATATCACTCTGTACAGTGATTTTATTAGCTGATGCCTACTAAATGAACCGTGAATCCTCTAAAAGCAGAAAGCACTTATCATTGGACTACTGAGCAACAGTGAGTGTGTATTTGGTATTGGTAAAGAAATCGATGAGTGAACTACAAGAATGTAAGTCAAGGCCAAAGTGCTTTTTGTACTAAGAATTTCATCTTAAGACTATTTCCTAAAATGGTGAAATGTCATTTGCAAACCAAATGACTAGTTATGGGAGATAGTTATCTAAGGCAATTTTAACTAATGAATTTTGTAGGTATTAAAATATGAGTTTATAAAGAGTTCACATTAATATAAAAATGTTCATATTAAAGAAAGTAGAATTTAAAACTGTATTAAATATTACTGAAATGAAATAATGCAGAGAAAAAATATATTTTGGTGCATTTTCTTCAGGTAATAACATTTATTATGGTGCAGGCAATGTGTCTTTAAAATGGAAAAATGGAAACAAACTGCGCTGGCAAAAAGATAGGGGTATTCTACTCGGAGCCTTAGAATCTGTTCATGCACAAAGAAAGCCATGTCTAAAGGATATCAGAGTGAGAGTCTTCAGCTGGTTGGGTTTGGACTAAAGTGAAGAACGTGGAATATTGTCTTATTTTTTTTCCCCTTCAAATTGTATCTATTTAGATTTCCTAAAAACATGTCTATTCATTTATTTCAAAAGGGATTATTGAATTTGGGGGGGCTCTTACTCTAGGTTTTATATCACTAATCCATCCACCAGCTCAAAATAAATTCTAGAGTAACGCAGTTACTGTATGCAGTATGAGGAACGCTAATTCAACGCACAACCCTCAGATACTATGAAATGATAGATCTCGAATGCCTCTCAAAACCAAGATCACTTAAAACAGGTCTTTTATGTAAAAAAGAACTTTATCCGGTGAACCATACTTTTGAGGTGCCAAAATAAACTTAAAACATCCCTTCAAAGAGTTTTTAGATGCTTCAGAACACCAGTGCAAAGTAAACATTTATTTCCCAAATACATTTTAAGCTGTTTGAAAGTAAAAGGACTAATTTCAATGGCCAATGCTAAAATATGAAATGATATATATCCTTTCAAACAGTTCTAAAACTATCATTAGAATTTGAAAAGATGGTGCCAAAAAGCATACAGATGTTATACTGTTGGAAAAATTTTCCTGAGATCATCAACATCCATTTGATACTTAAAAATATTCCTTCTAAAAGGCTTTTCATATCTTGTAATAACTGATATTAATAAAAATAATTAAAATGCACAGTGAATTAACCTTAAGTCAGGTTTTCATTCTGAAACAGTTTGAGATTCTAATGTAAAAGATCATTACAATAAAAATTTAGCTACACGACAGTAGGTATCTTTAAAAAATTTCTTTTCCCACTTATTGCTGGCAATCTAATGCCTTACAACAGAATCCAAAAAAATAACATGTCAAACATTGAAATTTTATATTGCTCTGTGTTATTTTATTTGCTCTTGCTTAATACAGTCCTGTGAAGTAAAATAGTTCTATTATTTCTCTTTGCCATTGAAGATAAATTTTGCATGAATCTGTTTCCAATGTTCTGTGCTTTGAACTGACTGTCCTTCAATTCATGAATATGCTGAAAGATTACAGAGCTCTTTCAGGCTATAAAATGGACAATATGAAGTTAGATATGATGCGATTCTTAAAATCCTGTCCATCCGCTTAATTTATGAACTACAAAGGAAAATAATATCCAAAAGTCCAGAAATGTGTTGACACTGAAAGGAGTATGTACCCAATTAACATAGTCAGAGATAATTGAAAGCTGTTCACTAAACACAATGAAACAGATTTGAGATTAGGATTTTGATGGACTCCTGTCTCACATTTAGGTCTTTCAACCATTTTGAGTCTATTTGGTTGAAATAGAAGGTCTATTCAAGTGCAAATCATATAAAGGTTGTGTCTAATTAGGACTATTTTATGAAATAACCCATTTGAAATAAAAAATAGGGACATAACTACCACTATCACCACTGCTATTTAACATAGTATTAGAAGTCCTAGCCACAGCAATCAGACAACAAAAAGAAATCAAAGGCACCCGAATTGGCAAAGAAGAAGTCAAATCTCACTGTTTGCAGATGATATGATACTTTATGGGGAAAACCCAAAAGACTCCACCCCAAAACTGCTAGAACTCATACAGGAATTCAGTCAAGCGGCAGGATATAAAATCAATGCACAGAAATCAGTGGCATTCCTATACGCCAACAACAAGACAGAAGGAAGAGAAATTAAGGAGTCGATCCCATTTACAATTGCACCCAAAACCATAAGATACCTAGGAATAAATCTAACCAAAGAGGCAAAGGATCTGTACTCAGAAAACTATAAAATACTCCTGAAAGAAATTGAGGAAGACACAAAGAAATGGAAAAACGTTCCATGCTCATGGATTGGAAGAACAAATATTGTGATGATGTCAATGCTACCTAGAGCAATCTACATTTTAATGCAATCCTTATCAAAATACCATCCACTTTTTTCAAAGAAATGGAACAAATAATCCTAAAATTTGTATGGAACCAGAAAAGACTCCGAATAGCCAGAGGAATGTTGAAAAAGAAAAGCAAAGCTGGCGGCATCACCATTCCGGACTTCAAGCTCTATTACAAAGCTGTCATCATCAAGACAGAATGGTACTGGCACAAAAACAGACACATCGATCAATGGAACAGAATAGAGAGCCCAGAAATGGACCCTCAACTCTATGGTCAACTAATCTTTGACAAAGCAGGAAAGAATGTCCAATGGAAAAAAGACAGTCTCTTCAACAAATGGTGTTGGGAAAACTGGACAGCCAAATGCCGAAGAATGAAACTGAACCATTTCCTTACACCACACACAAAAATAGACTCAAAATGGTTGAAAGACCTCAATGTGAGACAGGAGTCCATCAAAATCCTAAAGGAGAACACAGGCAGCAACCTCTTCGACCTCAGCTGCAGCACCTTCTTCCTAGAAACATCACCAAAGGCAAGGGAAGCAAGGGCAAAAATGAACTATTGGGACTTCATCAAGATAAAAAGCTTTTGCAAAGCAAAGGAAACAGTCAACAAAACCAAAAGACAACCGAAAGAATGGGAGAAGATATTTGCAAATGACATCAGATAAAGGGTTAGTATCTAAAATCTATAAAGAACTTCTCAAACTCAACACCCAGAGAACAAATAATCCAATCAAGAAATGGGCAGAAGACATGAACAGACATTTTTCCAAAGAAGACATCCAAATGGCCAACAGACACATGAAGTGCTCAACATCGCTCGGCATCAGGGAAATCCAAATCCAAACCTCAATGAGATACCACCTCACACCAGTCAAAATGGCTAAAATTAACAAGTCAGGAAACGACAGATGTTGGCAAGGATGTGGAGAAAGGGGCACCCTCCTACACTGTTGGTGGGAATGCAAGCTGGTGCAGCCATTCTGGAAAACAGTATGGAGGTTCCTCAAAAAGTTGAAAATAGAGCTACCATACGACCCAGCAATTGCACTACTGGGTATTTACCCCAAAGACACAAATGTAGGGATCCGAAGGGGTATGTGTACCCCAATGTTTATAGCAGCAATGTCCACAATAGCCAAACTATGGAAAGAGCCAAGATGTCCATCGACAGATGAATGGATAAAGAAGATGTGGTATATATATATATGATGGAATATTATGCAGCCATCAAAAAAAGCCCCCACGAAATCTTGCCATTTGCAACGATGTGAATGGAACTAGAGGGTATTATGCTAAGCAAAATAAGTCAATCAGAGAAAGACATGTATCATATGATTTCACTGATATGAGGAATTCTTAATCTCAGGAAACAAACTGAGGGTTGCTGGAGTGGTGGGGGGTGGGAGGGATGGGGTGGCTGGGTGGTAGACATTGGAGAGGGTATGTGCTATGGCGAGCGCTGTGAATTGTGTAAGACTGCTGAATCACAGACCTGTACCTCTGAAACAAACAATACATTATACGTTAAAAAAAAATAAAAAAGAAGAAGATAGTAGGAAGGGAAAAATGAAGGGGGGGGAAATCGGAGGGGGAGATGAACCATGAGAGACCATGGACTCTGAGAAACAAACTGAGGGTTTCACAGGGGAGGGGGGCGGGGGGATGGGTTAGCCTCGTGATGGGTATTAAAGAGGGCACGTACTGAATGGAGCACTGGGTGTTATGTGCAAACAATGAATCATGGAACACTACATCAAAAACTAATGATGTAATGTATGGTGATTAACACAACATAATAAAATTAAATAAAAAAAATAGGGGCATATCTAAATTCTTATTGAACAGATTAAATAAAACATCTCTCTGAATCCAAACAAAACTTATACGATCTCTAAGGGACATGCTCTATTTTGTGAAAAGAAATGACATTTAGCCTTCTGAGCTGCTCTTGAAGAAAGTATGAGACCTGAGGAGGAGAGAAGATTTGAATTTAGGAGTCCTGGATTCTAATCTGACCTCTACCCCCACTGGGCATGTGGCCTTGAAAAGTCACTTAATCTCTATGCATTTAAATTTTCTCATGTTAATAATTAAGAAGTTATGCTTAAGAATATCTAAAAGCCATTCTGAATCTGGAACTTAAGGAATTTACAGCAACCTCTATTCCTTAAGTTTTGGCAACTGGCAAAACATATTCTACGTTGTAATTAATGTGATTTTGGGGAAAAAATGTTAACCCCCCCCAAATTTGTTTGTTCAAAGTGAACATTGATAAACCCTGTCTGTTTACTTCTGACGTAGCTCCAATTAGATAGCAACTACAGAAGCAAGAAAAAAATGAGGAAAACAAAATTTACTGGGCAAACATTTTCCTGTCTGGACTTTCAAATACAAATGGATTTTAATAACTGCCTTTTGGTGCTATAAGAACTCAACCTTTTTATCACTCCATTCCCCCACAGCCCACCATTGGATGGGGGCTGGTCTTTCTTGTCTGAGTTATATTAAAGAGAAAAGTCTAACCATATAAATTTTCATTTCAAATGTGTTTGTTTCTATTTGTGTTTTTGTTTTTTATTTGGATAAAGGATGTGAAGCATAATCCCCTAAGTGAAATGGCCCCTGGCATCACTAAAGAATGGGACTTTGGGTGTGTTATGGGAACATTAGCAGGAGGGGACGGGAAGGCAGAGGATCCCACGTCGCTTGGCAATAATGGGGGCCCAGGAGAAACATGGCCTTTGAAAATGTCACTGTGGCAAGGATGACTGATAACATTTTTTTTTAAACTTGACATCCTTCTGCTGTAATCACTCTATATCCTCAGGAGCTAAGTGTGTCCTATATAATCTCATTCCCTCAATTTTCTTTTGAACCCACTCCATTTAGTCTTTTGAGCCAAAAACTTCATTAAAATTATTTTTGACAAGGTCATAATTGACCTCTATGTCTCAAATATAAAATATAATAAATATATTTAGATATAATAAATACATTTTAAAATACAGTACGTATATTTAAATGCAATAAGCACATTTTAAAATATAATAAATATATTTAAATGTAATAGCCAATTTTCAGTCCACATTATTTTTTACTTTATAGCTTTGGATAGAGTTGATCATTCCCTCCTTCTTATAATACTTCCTCACTTGATTAACAGGAAAGCATTCTCTCCTGTCTGCTTCTTCTCCTGTGTTGGTGACCACTCATTTTAATCTGCTTTGCTGGTTCCTTCTCTCTCCGAATTCTAAATGGTAGAGTGTCCCAAGGCTCAATCCTTTAGTAGCTTCTCTCTCTTGTCACTCACTCCTTAAGTGACTTGATTTAGTCTCAGCATTTGAAAATATCATCCATACATTTTTTTTTTTTAAGATTTTATGTATTTATTCAACAGAGAGAGCGAGAGAGTACAAGCAGGGGGAGCAATAGAGGGAGACAGAGAAGCAGGCTCCCCACGGAGCGGAGAGCCTGACATGGGGCTCGATCCCAGAACCCTGAGATTATGACCTGAGTCGAAGGCAGATGCTTAACCATCTGAGTCACCCAGGCGTCCCATCCATATATTTTCTATCTCTACTCTGATCTTCTCTCCTGAATACCTGACTTATAGATCATACTTGATCACACTTAGGTGTCCAATAGGGATCTCAAACTTCTGTTGGAAATCAAACTCTTTCCTAATCCTGTTGTTGCACAGGCTTTCCTAGGTAAGGTAATGGTGACTTCATCCTGCCAGTTGCTTGGCCAAAACCATCACAGTCAATCCCTGACATCTTTCTTTCTCTCACACTCCACATCTAGTCTTTCAACATATTCTATTAGTTCTACTTTCAAAAATACACAGAACCTGACCACTGCCCCCTACGTCCTCTGCTACCATTGTGGTCAAACTACTTTCATCTCTTTCTTGGACTGCTGTAGTAACTTTCTAACTGATATCTTTACTTCTACTCTTTTCTTTTATTCCACCTACTCTCAACTCAGAAACAGAAATAACTTTTAAAAACATAAAACCAGAACAAGTCACTCCTTTATTCAAATTCTCCAGGGGCATCTCACATCACTCAATAAAGGAAGGCCATCCTGAGCTCGCCAGGTCTACTCCTGCCTCCAAGCCTTTGCCTGGAACTCATTCCCACCAGATACCCTCATAGGTGGTGCCCATTCACACTCACTGCAGATTTTTATTTATTTTTAATTTTATTTATTTATTTTTTTAAGATTTTATTTATTTATTTATTTGACAGAGCCACAGTGAGAGAGGGAACACAAGCAGGGACAGGGACAGTGGGAGAGCGAGAAGCAGGCTCTCTGCTGAGCAGGGTGCCCGATGCGGGGCTCGATCCCAGGACCCTGGGATCATGACCTGAGCCGAAGGCAGACGCTTAACGACTGAGCCACTCAGGCACCCCCCACTGCAAATTTTTAAATCAGTGTCATCTCCTAATTGAGACCTTTTGGACCACTGTATTCTGCACCTACCCCTTCCCAACTCCCAACCCATATTTATTTCTCAATCTTGCTTAATTTTTATCCAGAGTATTCACCACAATTTGATACTATGTTACTTACTTATATTGTATATTTTCTGTTTCCTCTTCCCCCAAACACTCTCCCCCACATGTTAGTCTAATGTGTACCTTTGCCCACTCTTGCTACAGTACACTTAGGCTATGTGTATCAACAGTTTCTTGCCTAGAGAACAAAACTGATATTCCACTTCTCTTGCACAAGCTAGTTTATATTATACACATAATATATATATAATATAGATATATACACATATTGTATATATACATTATCTATATTATATACATATGTGTATATATACGTTATCTATATAATGTGTATATATTATATATAATGTGTATAATATAAATGAGTTTGTTTTTATTATATATACATATGTTATATATGTCATAAACTAGTTTATTTGTTATATATATTATATATACTAGTTTATATATTATTTATATTACATATTGTTATATTATGTATTACATATATATTACATATATATAATGTATATATATTATGTATATATTATATTATGATAATATATGCACAATATATGATATATGTATATATCATATATAATTATATTATATATAGTCATATTATATATTGTTTATATTATATATTATATATACTGTTTTGTTTATATTATTTATATATTATATTGCACAATATATATATAATATACTTATGCTATATATAATATGTATTATATATAATACAATATACATATATATATGTTATATATGTTATAAACTAGTTTGTTTATATTATATATACATACGTTATATATACACATATATTTTATATATATAATATTTTTATAAAATTTAATATAATGCTTCCTTTCAGCCTTAGGAGGAAGCTATTACTAAAGAACTATAGAAAATTTGTTATTAAGTGCAGAACACAAATGGAATCTACACTGCTGACATATGGGATACAAAGGGAAGCTGGGAGCCTCATGACCTGAGATCTTGCCTTGGCCTCACTGGTTCTGAGAGTCACTGACCATCTGTTTAATCTCTGGTCCTCAAGGGTCTCATTAGTAAGATTAAGTGATTTGCTAATCTCACATTTTATGCTGAAGCAATTTGGTTTTTTTGCCTGCTAACTTCTAATATGAAAAAATAATTTAAAACTGTTGAGTGAAATTTCAGGATACATCTCTATTATAGAACATAGTGACAGACACTTTTGAAGAATCAAAATAAAGGAATAGGGAAAATTAAATGATTTTCTTCAGGTGCTCTGTCTATTCAAACTAAGTATGTGGATGGCACAGAAGCAAGCTCGATGTTACTCTTTCATAGCACCTTTATATTTATTGCAGGTCTGCAATTCTTGTGGGTAGATGTACTCTGGAATTTAGAACTTTGTAAATTTTATAAAAATAAAAAAGTAAACATAGAAAGTAAATAGAAAAGCACATATATATGGCAGAACAACTTGTGTGGTGTCTAGGGCAGTCCCTGTAGGCAAATGCATTAATATTTATGCAAAGCAATGCAAAGACTAACTGTAAATGGCCTTTCTTCAGTTCACGTCAGATTTTGCCACACAAGAGTTCAGGCATTTAGACATTACACGTGTCACAAAAATCTTTCAGTTTCCAATCCTTTATGGAGTTTGGAATTTCAGATAAGGGCTTGCAAATGTGCCTTAATTATCAATGATAAATCAGAAAGCAACTGCTGTTTTGATAAGATAAATACTGGAAAATCCCTCACCTCCTCCACACGTGGCATCACAATCTTCCCAGCCTGTGTGCGTCCACATGAAAAGGGGTTCAGGCGCTTTTGAGCTCTGATTCTCTGGAAGAGGGTCTGATGGGATAGTATATTCATAGTGAAGGCCGTAATTCTGGTCCTGAAATAGCAGCACCTATAAAATATGAAAGTGATCAAGGCAGCAATAGGGTAAAGGAGAGCACAGACAATGTGAAGTATAATACTAAGGATAACTGATACCTTAAAATGCTTATTGCATGGTGTGCACGCTCCTTTTATATGTAGAATTGTGACATGATTACTGAAATCTTCAAAGTGACATACTTCTGCAAAGTTTGGAGTTACACACTTACCCCTGAGCTAAAGACATCATGACAAACAGCCCACCTGAATGAGGTCAGAGACATCGGGTCATTTTTTTTCAAGTCGATGAATGGACCAGGCAGTTTCCCAAAGTATGATATATGTAGATGATGACTTTAGTAGAGGGGATGGGGTTATCTGTCCTATCTAACATCAAGATATAACCCACAATCTATTATCAAATGTAGCCTTTCCACTCATATAAAACAGAAAGATGGATAATAAGTCCCTGTGTCAGTGGAGGAAGAGGATACAAGACCACGAGAATCACTTCACTCCATAAGGGTAGAGAATGTCTAACTGACCAGAGGACCATAATACCTTTCCATGTTGCTTACTGTTAACTTTCAGTTTTGGCAAGATTATTAATTTTCCATTTGTAGGAAAGATCATTTCGTTTGAAAAGAAATTTATATTCAACTGAACTTTTAAAATAAATATTAACTTAATAATGGTACAGTTACGTACACATATATAAACAGTGCAATAAACCATGAGAAATATCTGAGAATGACTGAACTCTGGGCCACATACTGGACTAACCCATAGCGGAGACCATGTCTGTTTTGCTCTCCCCTGGTACTCACTGCCAAGCTTAGGAGTGCATCATCATGGGCAATCTGATTTATTTTATTTTATTTTATTTTTAAATTTTTATTTGTTTATTTGAGAGAGCGAGCGAGCACGAGAAGGGGGAGGGGTAGAGGGAGAAGCAGACTCCCTGCTGAGCAGGGAGCCTGATGAGGAACTGGATCCTGGGACTCCAGGATCATGGCCTGAGCTGAAGGCAGTCTCTTAACCGACTGAGCCACCCAGGCTCCCGGCAATCAGATCTATTTTAAATGAAAGAAAAAAATGCCTGAAGTATGCTCATTTTAAATGAAAGAATGAATGAGAATATATGTTCCTTTATAAATACATTTGCACAAAATATGTCAAACAACCCCATGGATTATATCACTTCTATGAATCTGAGGATTTACGAAAGCAATCTATATAATACAATATCATGCATAAAAATGTATCTAAAATTTAAATTATGTTAAATTGTTCAAGAACTTTGTTTGATATTAAACCTCTATCAAGGTAATTGTAATGACAGGTAATTCAGAGTTAATGCTCAGTGTGAAAAACTGGACACGAGCACAGGGTTAATTTTCTTTGCTTCTTCATCTTAATACTCTGCTCAATATATCAACAGAAATGCTAAGGTATATTTTAATACGTGGATTTGGGAACTAACATAATGGAATTGTAAATCAGCTCTATCAACAATAAATATAATAGTTTTCAAATTCACATATACATAACATACCGGGGTACTCATTCTAAGTACATCACAGTGCTTACTTTGGCCTTAAATATCTCATTTGATGTCGCCAGTTATAAGGGACCTCCAGCTAAATACATTAAAAAAGAGAGAGACAGAGATTGACTTATCTTGTTTATGGACATAACCAGACTATTACATAGTTCTTAAATTGATAAAAAGGACATAAATTATAGCTCTTTGCCAACTTCTTTAACTTAATAAAAACATGTCTATTTTTCCTTAAAAAACTACCTTTTCATTGATAGAACCTTAGATTGTCCTTGAATCTCTAATGCCACTTAAAATAAAGACATTGGCTACAAAATCATTAGCTCTTTCTTAAACCATTCGGATTTGGCAGTAGAGTTTTGCAAGAAGGAAAGTGTGACCGTGTTACAGTGGAGGGGGCACACAGGGAAGCATGGCAGCAAAAGGTCTTGCCTTTCAAAATCCAGTACTGGCTTTCAATCTGTAATAGTCATTAAGGAAAAATACCTTAGAAGTGCAGTTTCCCTTGGATTACTGAATAAATCCAGGTCACATAGATGCCTTCTTTTAGACATAGTTCACTGATTTTAATTATGCTTCATGCTTCCAGGAAAAACCTTGGTAATTACCAGTCAGATTAAGGATTCTGCAGCAAGGAGACTCCCCCGCCCAACACTGAGGTCTCATATACTGTTTAAAGATTTTGAATTGGAGGCTCAATAAAGAGCTCCGGTCTTGTTCCATAAAAAAAATGTAGGTTACATTCATCTAAGGCAGGTCACCTGATGGCTTTCTCTGCAAACCCATCCTTAAAAAATATGTTTGTTGTTGATAATGTTGTTATTATAAGTGACCCAATCATGGAAAGAGCCAGATATTGGTCATACAATGTTTGTTTAGTCATTTTTTTTTCTCTCTCCAGATGGCCCAAGGCACAGAGTAGAGCTTCTAATTCAAATTAAATAATAGGATCCAAAGGATCTGGAAGGAGATGAAGAACACAGTTATTGAAAGTATGTGTATACTTGGGATCCCACGTTGTCTGGTGTAAAGAGCTTAGAGCTGAGCCTTCCGTCAGAGAGGCAGCATCAAAGATTGATTAATACCTGGTTTATTCACAGCTAAATAACTTACTGGGAGACACTGTGCACATTACTTAACTTTTTCATATTTAGTTTTTTTTTTTTATCTGTACATTGGCGTAATAATGATACATATCACACAGGGTTTCTGTGAGGACTGAATGCTGTAATGAGCAAAGTACTTTTGAACAGTATCTGACTCAGTGCGCAGTGAATGGGATGTATTATCATTATTATGATGATTTGGAGCAGAAGGTTCCCATGCATCTATCTCACCTTGCTCCCTTCATTCCTGTGGGTCAGGCCCACGATTGCAGTTCTATAAAAAACTGTGACCTGAAATGTGGTCCCTGGACCAGCAGTAGTGACATCAGCTGGGAGCTGGTTAGAAATGCAGATCTCAGGTCCCTCCCAGACCAAATGCATCAGAATGTACATTTTAACAAGAACCACAGGTGATCTGTAGGCACATTAAAGCAGGAAAAGCAAACGGGCTGATAAGTGATTTGAACTCTGGCTACTAGACCAGCGACACAGATGTCTCCAATTGAAGACAAATTCAGCTTGAATCGTGCGGCGATATTAAATAATGTGGCACACCACACTGCAAATAAACAGTCAGATGATCGTGTTTTAGAGTTGTTTTTATGTGTGGACTTAAGGAGGTGTTGAAGTGTCTGAATTCCAGACTCTGCCACTAGGATGGAGAACATGCCAGCTATGCAGTCAGTCCTCAGGCTCCTGAGACATTACCACTGACTGCAAAGTTCAAGGTCAAAAGGAGCATGTGAACCAGCCACCAGCTTGGATGCAGAGCCCCACTGTTCGGCTTCCTTCACTCCATTCTCTGTCCTGCCTCAGACGCAGTCATCTACTACATAGTAAAGAAAGGTATCATCCCAAAGATTCAAACTTTCATAATTCTTAACAGGAATCAATTCATCCAGTAAAAACACAGAAGAGGGTAATTGGAAGCATTGTTAGATACATTTACCAAAGCTTTTCCCACGCAAGTTATCATTTTATCAAAGGCATTTTATGCAGATTCAGAAAATGCCCATTCCATGGATGCTACGAGTTGCCATATTATAACACTATCTTTACAGACACCGACTCCTGTTAGTAATTCACTAAGCCGCTGCTGGTAAAACTGCTCTTTTAGAAAAAACAGGCTCCTTATTGCCTGACAATTCACTTCTACTTTGAGTCTGTGAATTCCCTAAAATGTCTTGCTCTTCTCGCAATAATTTTTGGTTTTGACATCATGATTTAAAACACATTAAAATGAAAACCTAAACCCCCCCCCCTTAAATAATTTTGAATGTCTACCTGACAATTCAAACTTGGAAAAAAGATTAGAGAAGGTACAGTGGGAATGGCCTTTGATATAGGAAGTTGATTATGCAATGTTATCAGTTGGTCCCCTCATACCAGGAGGTGTAAAGGTGATGTAGTAGGACCTTTAGCGGAGATCTTCTCCCAGAGGCCTCGTCTTACATAATGGACAGTAGTGCCTGCTAAGTTGAAAGCTCCCGAGTGTTCGATCTTCCAGTCACTATTAATAGACTGTTTTCCAGTGTCTCGTAGAGCTATAAAAAGGTTCAAAAATATTACAATTGAACAAGTCAGCATCATTAATCAATATCCACTTCACATGATTTTGTTAAAAGCAGTTCATTCATTTCTAAACTAATGGGTTAAAACTCCCCGGTGTAAGACACAAGGCATCTCCTCTTTAGGGAAGTACATAGTCAGAGCACATGCCATAAGCTCGCCTTCCCTCCTCACGCTGACTACAGCTACGCAGGCACATTTATCTTTGCCTCTTCCAACCTCCTCTGGACATTTGACATCTGTAACCCGTATTTTGGCCCATAATTATTTATTCTTTAACAGACTGTTATCTTAAGACTATGTGTGTCCAGGGACACCTGGCTGGCTCAGTCAGTCGGTAGAGCACGTGACTCCTGATCTTGGGGTTGTGAGTTTGAGCTCCACTTTGGGTGTGGAGATTACCTAGAACTAAAAACTTAAAAAAAAAAAAAAAAAGACTCTCTGTATCTGTGTTGTCTATGCAGTAATCCCGTGAAGAATGTGAGGGCTGACGCTACATTTTTTACATGCCCTGTGTGTCCCATGCCACCCAAAAAAGTGATTAAGGAAAGGTCATTAAAAAGCATGTTAACAAACAGATCAGGATGACAAGGTTATATTCATTACAAAACAATTCAAACATATGTGTTGGTTTTATAAACAGAACTCAGGACTCTTGAACATCACGTTTGTGATTTGCTGTGTACAAGAATGGAAGATGAATGCTAATTCTTACCTATAAACAGCCATCATTTATACAGGATTTTACAGAATAACTTTGTTTACCTACATTAATTTTTTCTTTCTTTTTTCTTTGATCTGATCTCTGCTACTATTTAAATAAGATTCATGACAAGGAACTGAAATGTCATAGTTACCATTTTAAACTAAGGATTCCTTCTTATTTTGTTTCAAATGATTTATTTGTTTAAACTTCCAGGCTCTTGCATATAATTGAATTCTCATCCTAAGAGACATCTACATGAAGATTAATTGAAGGTTTTTATGTCATAATTCTATGAAAATGTTTTGAAAACTTAAGCCAATAAATCTTCCTAAATATCATTCAAACTAATCTCCATTTATTGAATATTTGGTTTCCCAGTTTTTATATTATAAATAATGTAAATAAGTATACAGATAAATACACTATATACTAAATATATGTGTATCTGATTATTTCCCTTGGAGAGAATCCCAGATTTGGAATTACAGAGCCAAATAATGGAACATTTAAAGATTGAAAAACAATTTCAAGTTGATTTTCACAAAGGTTGCACCAATGTAGGCTTCCATAACAGTCACTGAGAGTACCATTTTTGAATACCTTCTCTGAAGCAACTTTTTCATGTAAAATATTTCATCATGACTGAATAATTACTTATTAACCAATAAAGTACAAAGTAGGATATACTCAAAGTTGTGGGACCTCCCAAAATTAACAATTATAAATATGTTCTCCAGCTTTATGGAATTTATAATCTAACTGGAATTCGCTGGAACTCGTGTAGGAAGAATGAAGAAAAACTTGTCTGAAGGACATCATTTCCCGAGGCTATAAGCCAGGGGAAAAAAGAAGTAGAGAGAGAACATTCAGGACTGAGGGAGCTACAAATGGGAAGGTCTTAAAGGTCCCACAGAGGGATTTTTCTGGGGCTGATATTCCCATTGTTATAAGTGACATATCAATAAAATTACTGAAATTTTACCTTATCAATCTTAATTTCTCCCAAATAAGATCTTTGCCATATACTGCATATAAAGTATAATGTTTTAGATAAGATATTAAGCATACATATTTTCAGATTTATGAAAAATATATAAGTATTCATTTTTAACTTGAATTTTAAACTTGAAGAGGTAATATGTTGACAGAAAACTTAACACTTTGCAAACAGCTATTACCATCTATAAATGGATATACTTCAGAAAATGCTAAACTGATTAAAAAAGTGATTTTGCCTAAAGTCAATCAGAGAAAGACATGTATCATATGACCTCACTGATATGAGGAATTCTTTTTTTTGTTTGTTTGTTTTTTCACGTTAACATTCTTAGTTTATTGATCCTCTCATGAAAAATCTGCACAACCAGATAAAGCCACTGCAGCATCTTTACTCCTTCTGTTGTCCAATCTCCAGCTCACTTTTTGCCAGCACCAACATTGGCTTTTGCAGTCCCCCTGACTTTCTTCATTCTGTTCTTGCATTCCTTTCGCTGTTTTCTTGATGTATTTTTCTTCTCATACAGGCCATGTCTTGCAAGTCTGTGTTTGGGTTCATTTTTCTTAGCATAATCCAAGGAATCATATATCATGCCAAAGCCAGTTGTCTTGCCACCACCAAAATGGGTTCTGAATCCAAACACAAATATGACATCTGGTGTGGTCTTGTACATTTTGGCTAGTTTTTCCCGAATTTCTGAATTAGGTACTGTTGCCTTTCCGGGGTGAAGAACATCAATGACCATCTGTTTCTGCTGAAGTAGTCTGTTAGTCATGAACTTCCTGATCCGGATAATTACTGTGTCGTTCATGATGGCGGCCTGATATGAGGAATTCTTAATCTCAGGAAACAACCTGAGGGTTGCTGGAGTGATGGCGGGTGGGAAGGATGGGGTGGCTGGGTGATAGACACTGGGGAGGGTATGTGCTATGGTGAGTGCTGTGAAGTGTGCAAGACTGTTGAATCACAGACCTGTACCTCTGAAACAAATAATGCAATATATGTTAAGAGGAAAAAAAAAAAGAAGAAGATAGCAGGAGGGGAAGAATGAAGGGGAGGAAATTGGAGGGCGAGATGAACCATGAGAGACAATGGACTCTGAAAAACAAGCTGAGGGTTCTAGAGGGGTGGGGGGTGGGGGGATGGGTTAGCCTGGTGATGGGTATTAAAGGGGGCACGTACTGAATGGAGCACTGGGTGTTATACGCAAACAATGAATCATGGAACACTACATCAAAAACTAATGATGTAATGTATGGTGATTAACATAACATAATAAAAAAAAAGTGATTTTGCCTAAAAGGTAAAATACTTTCTTGAATTTCTCAAAATCTATTAAATATTTTAAGAAACCTTTTTGGCCTAGATTTGTAACTGTGACCACTATAATTCCATATTTTTTCTGTATTTCAACATACACTCAGGACATAATTATAAAGAAATAATTCCTGAAAATCTCTAATAAAAATGCCTTAAAAAACCCTCTGGGGTGGGGCACCTGGGTGGCTCAGTCGTTAAGCGTCTGCCTTCAGCTCAGGTCATGATCCCAGGGTCCTGGGATCGAGCCCCACATCAGGCTCCCTACTCTGCAGGAAGCCTACTTCTCACTCTCCCACTCCCCCTGCTTGTGTTCCCTCTCTCGCTGTCTCTCTCTCTCTGTCAAATAAAATCTTTAAAAAAAAAAAAATCCTCTGGGGCTATAGTATAATGTTTAGACTCAATTGATATTTCTGGAATTCAGCATTTCCCCCAAAATGGCACACACACACGTACCTGAAAACTCACATAATTTATAAGCTTAATAGCATATGAAGAATCAGTATGCTGAATAAGCAATTTTTCTTGTTCTATGTTTTTGTTTTTAATTCATTAACTCAAAAAATGTGTTTTTAGAAAACCCGTTTCTGGCCATACCTTAGTAAGTGGAATTGTACTATCTCTCGTACTTTCGGCAATGAGAAAACTGAACAGTGTATGAAACGACTGTTTTCAGACACTGGACAACAGCAAGAGAGAACTGAGGTCCCTAAGAGAAGGAGAACAAATGTGATCTCTAAAACTGCTTGACTTTCTGTCTGAAGATATTTCTCAGAACAAACCATAGGGAGGGGGGAACTCAAGCAGAGCACAGATAAGGGGGGCTTCAGTGAGAAGACAATGCAGAGAATGGAGTTCAAATCGCCTGAGGCATCTGGAATCTATTTTATGGAGTATTGGAGCTGCACAGACAAGCTCTAAAAATCTGCAAAGGTGTTCCTTTGAGCCTGTGTCTACATACCAAGCTGCAAATAAGTGTGGTGAGATTTCTCAAGGCTGGGAAAAGAGCAACTACATCGAGCCTAGAAACGATACAATTCCTGGAGCTCATGTAGGGTTGGCAGACATATGAGTTCTATTCAATTAGAGTGGATAGATCCTACTGAATATACAACAGAGACTTGAGTGGAACACCTAAAAAAATTTTGCACATTAGAAATAAGGTTGGCCTAGTCTTAGAATAAAGGCTACTCTGGATCCACTCTAACAAAGCCTTCACAAAACCTTCAAGAACTTAAGCTGATCTGCAATTCAATTAAGTGGACAGCAAAATGAAGCTCAACAATCAATAAAAAGAATAGCCATTTGGCACTCTCACATTAACAGTGTCCAGCATCCAACCAAAAAATTACTAGATATGTGAAGAAGTTCAGAAAACGTGACCCATAATCAGGGAAAAAAATCTGTCAATAAAATTAGACCCAGAAATAATAGAGATGATGAAACCAGCAGACCAAGACTTTACAAAAGCTTATATATATATGTTCAGTATGCACAAGAATTTAAAGAAAAACCTATAATATTAAAGAGAAAAGTGGAAACTATAATAACCAAATCAAATTCCTCAGAAGAGAAATATAAAATATCTGAAACAATAAATTCACTAAATGGGCTTAAGGGCAGATTAGACATGGCACAATAACCCAGTGAACTTTACGAGAAGCTGACAGGTTAGAACTAAGTGGAATGCAGAGAGAAAAATAAAGGCTGAAGAAATAAACAAGAGTGGGGTGCCTTGGTTGCTTAGTCACTTAAGCGTCTGCCTTCAGCTCAGGTCATGATCCCAGGGTCCTGGAATTGAGCCCTCACCAGGCTCCCTGCTCAGTGGGGAGCCTGCTTCTCCCTCCGCCTGCTTGTACTCTCTCTCACTCTCTCTCTGCAAATAAATAAATAAAACCTTTTAAAAAAATGAACAGAGCATCAGTGACCCATGGGAAAAACCTGGTAGACTCATACAGGTGTAACTGGAATCCCAGAGAACAGGGGGTAGGCAAAAAAATTATTTGAATACATAATGCTCCAAATTTTTCCAAAGTTGAAAACCATAAACTTACTGTACTAATCAATACAATGGAACCCAAGCAAGAAAAGCACAAGGAAAGCTCACCAAGGTACATCATAATCAAACTGCTGGAATCCAAGGATAGGGAGAATAATATTAAATCCTAAAAACGTACTTTATATATAAAGGGAAAAAAGATTACAAATTTTCTGGATATACCATCAAAACTAATAGAGGCCAGAAGACAATGAACCATTACCTTTAAAGTGAAGGAAACAAAACAAAATAAAGCAAAACCAAACAAAATATAGAATTCTATATCTAGTGAAAATATCCTTCAGATAAGGAGGAAAAATAAATACACTGTCAGTAAACACAATCTGGGAATTTTGCTGCCAGCAGATCTGCTCTGCAAGAAATGTTAAAGGATGTTGTTCAGGCTGAAAGAACATGGTTCCAGGTGGAAACGGTGGTCTATGTGAAGGCATGAAGAATGTTGGTACAAATACATAAGTATTTCTTTTTCATTAATAAGTTCTTTACAGGATGATTGACTTTAAGGCAAAAATGATTAAAATCTATTTTGGTGACTGAGGCATATATGAAAATAAAGTGACTATATGAAATGTAGAAATAAAACGCATAATAGCACAAAGGAAGGGAAACAGGCAAAGGGAAATACACTTTTAAGGAACTTACATTACATGCAAAGTGGTATCATATAATTTGAAAGGAGACTGTAATAAGTTAAAAATGTATACTCTAAATCCTAAAGCCACCATTAAAGATATAAAACAAGAGCTATATACAGCAAATAAGCAAGCAAGAAATTAAGTGGAATGCGAAAAACAAAAACAAAAACAAAAACCCTCAGTCCAACAGAAGACGCAGACATAGGGAAAAAGGAATAAAAAGGATTGGAAAACAGAAAATAATTCAATGTATCCATAATTATATTATGTTTAAATGCATTAAGGGTATTGGTTAAAAGAGAGAGACTGTCAGGCCAGAGGGGGAAAAAAGGCTCTACTATATTCAATTTAGAAGAATGCACTTTAAAAATAAAACATAGGTAGATTAAACCTAAAAGGATGGGAAAAATTAAGCATGAGACACTAATCATAAAAAGGATGTATTGGCTATATCAGTATCAGATAGCATGGACTTCAGGGCAAGGAATACTTGGAGAGATAAAAAGAGAATTTTTAAAAATGCCATTTAAATTTAAATTACTTTAAATGTAAAATTCTAAATGACATTTAAAACTTACTAAGTAAACCATACAATCCTAAATGTGTAAGAGAGCATTAAAATGCATGAAGCAAAGCTGACATAATTGAAAGGAGACATGGACAAATCCACAATTTCAGTTGGAGTGTAGTTCTCTTTCCCTAATTTATAAAACAAGAAGGAAATCAATAGGAATACAGAAAATGTAAACCAAATGGAGCTAAGCAATATTTAGAGAAGAGTCAGCAACTACAGAATATAGCTTTTTAAAGTATAAATGTAATATTAACCAACATGAGCCATGGGCCATGAAACAAGTCTCAACTGAAATCACACTCAGTGAATCCTCTAACCACATAGATTGAAACTAGAAATCAATAACAAAGTATCTATTTTAAAAATCTACAAGTATTTGGAAATTAAACAATACATTTATAAATAACCCAGGGGTCAAAGTAGAAAATTACAATGGTAATCTGAAAATATTTTAAACTAAAATTACAATACCCATGAATTGTGATACACAGCTAAAGCAGTTTTTAGAAGGATAAATTGTCATATTAGCAAAGACGAAAGGACTAAAATCAATTTTCTGAGTTTCCACCTGAAAATGGTATAAAAATGAGCAATTCAAACCTAAAGTAAGTAGGAAGAAAAATAAAGAGCAGAAGTCAAATTAAATAGAAAGTAGAATAACAACAAAGGCGATCAATGACATCAAAAGTTGGTTATTTCAAAAGATTGAAAACTGATAAAAGTCTAGTTTGAGTAAGTAAAAAAAGAAAGATACAAATTAACAATGTGGGAAATGAGTGAAGGAATATTGCTATAATGTTATAGACATTGTAGTATAATAGGAAAATGTGATAAACCACTTTAAGACAATAAATTTGATAAAGTAAGGGAAACGGCTTAATTCTTTGAAGACACCAATTACCAAATCTGACCAAAGAAGAAATCACCTGGACAGTCATATACATACACACACATGAGTGTGTACACACTCATTCACAGACACACACTAAAGAAATTAAGTTGGGATTTAAAAACCTTCCAACAAAGAAAATACCAACATTCAAACACTGAAGAAAATTTACTGCCAGTTTTAACAAAATATATTATAAAATAGAAGAGGAGGGGCTCAGAGTTCTTTAAATGTACTAAAAATAACTTTTAAGATGGATAATAAATATAAATACCTTTATTTTATTGTTTCCTTGATAAGTAATACATTAATTAAGAATATTTATTGGTATCTATTAGATATTCAGGAAAATTATATTTTTATATATTTTAGAGAAAAGTTTTTTTAAAAAGATAAGTTTTTTTGCAAATATTTTTCTGACACTGTGACTTGCCTTTTTATTTTCTTAGTGGTGCCCTTTAATGAGCAATAGTTTCACTTTTGATGAAATCAAACACATTCATTTTTGGGTGAAGGGGTTGGTATTTTTGCACATCTGTTGTAAAGAAATCTTTGTCAGCCACAATGTCTTGAAGGTTTTCTCTTATTTTTTTTTAAAGATTTTATTTGTTTAGAGAGAGTGAGAGAGAGTGCATGAGCGAGAGCATGTGAGTGGTGGGGGGGGGGCAGACAGAGTGAGAGGGAGAGAGAATCTCAAACAGACTCCTGACCAAGCCTGGAGCCCCACGTGGGAGCTGGATCCCAAAATCTGAGATCATGACCTGAGCCGAAACCAAGAGTTCCACATGCTCAACCAACTGGGCCACCCAGGTGCCCCTCTCTTATGTTTTTTTGCTAGAAGTTTTAGAGTTTTAGCTTTTTTGTGTAGATCTCCATTCCATTTTGAGTTAATTTTTGTGTATGATACAAGGTAGGAGTTAAAGTTCAGTTTTTGCCCCTCACATAAGTACCCAATTATTCCAGCATTACTTGTTTAAATAATTTTATCTTAATCTGTGTTGCCCAAACACGTTGGTTGGAAGTCAGTTCACGCCCATATTTAATGTATAATTTCACTATGACGGTAATTTGTTAATTTGTTAAATTTTGTCAATTTTTGCTTAAAAGCTTTCAAGCTAAATTCCTGGGTTCATACAATTTTAAAATTATAATGTCTTTATGATGAATTAAATTATTTTTTAATTATTCTGTGACTTCTTTTTATCTCAAACAATGCATTTTCCTTTAAAGTGAGTTCTGACTTGGGTGCCTGGGTGACTCAGTCGGTTAAGCATCTGCCTTCAGCTCAGGTCATAATCTCAGGGTCCTAGGATCGAGTCCTGCATGAGGCTTC
The DNA here is from genome assembly GCF_002201575.2 of Neomonachus schauinslandi. NCBI lineage: Eukaryota > Metazoa > Chordata > Mammalia > Carnivora > Phocidae > Neomonachus > Neomonachus schauinslandi. The sequence continues at coordinate 21,632,141 of NC_058409.1, read as the reverse complement.
TTGCTCGGTAAGGAGTCTGCTTCTCCTTCTGCCCCTCCACCAGCTCACGCAGGTGTGCATTTTCTCTCTCAAAAATGAATAAAGAAAATCTTTAAAAAAAAGTGAGTTCTGACTTATATTACTATGGCTCTATCAGAATTCTTTTGGTTTGTATTTTTTCTAGTATGGTTTTGCATTCTTTGATTTTCAGTTTTTGTGACTCTTACATGAATATCATATACCTGAATGATTTTTAAAATCCAGTCTGATAATTTTTGTCTTTTAACTAGAGATTTTAGTTTTTAAATGCTTAAGATTGCTGGTATGTTTTGTTTTATTTATACCATCTTATTTTATGCTCTCTTTTTTTCCTTTTTGCTGTATATTTCTGTTGTTTTTCTCCTAGTCTTGTAGTTTATTGAGTTTTTAAAATTTAATTTTAAAAATTGTATTTGGTTATTTAAATATGGTTTTAGTCAATTTTGTTTATTCTTATTTTTAAATCCCTTTTTCATATTTTAAAACAATTATACTATTTTTTTATTTTCTGTATATGATCCAAATACATATCTGACTCTGCTCTCCCTTATTTTTGCTGTGTCTGTTCCCTGTTGTGTTTCCTGAACTTTTTTTTTACTACAAAATTATATTTGTTGAACCTTATACAATTCCTTTGAGGCCTGGTTTGAAGGTGCATCACTTCAAAAAGGATTTGCATTTGCATATGCCAGCCACCTTGGTAACTTTATTAAAATAAATGTCTTGGAGTTTTGGACTTCCTAGTTGGGTAAATTAGTGCTACGAATCCATTGAGCATTTGCTTTGGGTTTGGAGTCCTCAGGGAAGTTCATTTTCTACTTCCACCCAGTACCAAAGTTAATACAGACACATTTCCTTTCGTTCTCCTTTTATGGTGCAAATGCATTTCTATGTCTCCTTCACACTGACCTTGTGGACCTTTGGGGTCCTGCTTTATGTCAGTGTCTCCTGTTCCAGCCTCCACTTTATAAAGCCTAAGGCTTTGTTTTCTGTCCACGGTCTGCCTTGGTGTTCAAAATCTAAACTAGTCACCAGGTTTAAGCACAAGTGAGGTTTCAGTCAGCCTAATACTCTGGTTTCCTGTTCTCACTTTGTTTTTGGCCTGTGAGGGTTCCTTAATTTCTTCTCAGTTTAGAGGTAACTTTAAAATGTGTTTTTTTTCTTCCTTTTATAATTTGCTCAACACTTTACATTGTTCTTAGCAAAAAGTTTTTCCATAGTGGTTTGCATGCAAAACTGCAGCAAGGTAAGTGGACCCATATGACCTTTATTTCTTTAGACTTTTACAAGTCCTAAGCTATAATGATTTTGTAAAGATGTATAGTCCATCTGAACTCCTGTACATTTTAGACTTTCTCATTAATTTTTAACAAAACAATTAAGCCATGATATTCAGAAACACAGATTATAATTACGTATGGGAATACAACTCAGAGAGTAATGAAAAAGAATAATTGTATTGGGAGGGAAGTAACTGTCTCCTTTGAGGTAATATATAGTTTTATGTATAGTTTGCCAGGAAATAATCCATTTTCCTAATGCTATTTCAAAAAAAAGATTTTCAATAACTTCCTTCCAATGCCCGAAAAGGCCTTTAGGAAATGTGTTTTATGATATGTATTCTCTATAATAGGTTTGAAATCTATGATTTGAGGCTTAAAATCTAGGATTTTAATACTGTATCATTTTTTTTTTTACCAAATTTGACCCCCATCCATGTGTGCTATCTCAGTAAATGCCATTATTATTTGCCTAGTTGTTTAATCCAGAAACCTAAAAGTCATCCTTGAATCTTCATCTTCTATCAACACATCCATTTGCAAAAGTTTCATGAGCTCAACTTCTTCAGTCTCTAGAAGCCACTGGGTTCTTCCCATTCCCATTCTTCGATAGGATTATGCAAGTGGTCACTTTGTCTGCATTCTTGCACCCTTCCTCTAAATTCATCAGGATAATTGTGATTTCCTCAGTTAAGCATAAAACTTAGTGGGTTCTTGAATAAACATGGTAACATATTATATTTTCAACCCCAATCTCTAGAGTAGTATTCAGGATGTTCAGGAGCACTCATGCTGTTTCCTTATGAAGTAAAAGACCCTAATAACTTATGCCTAATTCTAAGTACAAAGAAAACTGACAATAATGAGGCCAGATATTAACACAGACATGTGATTCCATTTTAAATTAAATGTTCTTTTCATAAGAAAAAGTAGTTGGAGATTTATGTTTAGAGATATGCATCAGGAAAAGAAGATGGGATCTGGCTGACCTGGAGGCAGTGATGAGAGAAGAAAACTGTCTTTTCATGATCTGTATTCCCCTGAGTTAGCTCTATACACTTGATCTCATTAATTAAGAAAGGGGGGGGGAAGAAGGGAGTTTGGGGGGAAGTTCAAGGCCAATGTGCTCATATATGACATGTACCTTAAAATAACAAGTGTAATGTGAGAGGCAATGAATAAAAAAGTAAAAAGAGATACTAGGAACAAGATACTATGGCCACACTGCTTGGTCTGAAATCCAAGATAACAGTTTTTTAGGTTTATGATCTTGGGAAAGAAACTTAAAACTCTCTTGTCCTTTAGTCTCTGATTTTAAAAAAAATTAGTGGTGCCTACTTCATAGAGATGTGAGGATTTATTTAACAGATATATTTAATGAAGTGGCCCATACTAATTACTATACAAGTATGAACCATCTTTTCTTAATTAAAATTCACTCATAAAAAGTCTTCATTACTTTCTGTGTGCCAGAGTCTGCTTGAGTTATTGCAAGTGAAGCTCCATGCAACATGATCCCTGCCTTCAGAATTAACCATGGAGATACACAATATAAAAGGACACATGTGAACAGATAAGAAAACTCAGATGGTGATGGTGGTAAATGCTCTAAAGGAGATAAAGCTGGACAGGGCAGCAGGGACTGACTTGGTGATGGGTCACAGTGGTTATGGAGAGAACTACTTCATAGAAATTAGTAACTGTGGTGGGATAAATAATGGCCCCCGAGAAGATAGCCATGTCCTAAGAGATAGATTACATTACAAAGTACCTTCTCTGACTATCAAGGGATGAAGTTAGATTAGAGATCAATCACAGGGAAAACTGGAAAAATCAGAAATGTGGAAATGAAATAACACACTCAAAAAGCCAACGGATTAAAGAAGAAATTACAAGGAAGTTAGAAAATATCTTGAGACAAATGGATATGAAAACCCAACACAGCAAAATGTAGAGGACACAGCAAAAGCGGTATGATGGGGGAAATTTAGAGCAACAAACACATGAAAAGAGAAGAAAGATCTTGGGAAGCCTGGGTGGCTCATTAAGTGTCTGACTCTTCTTTATGGCTCGGGTCATGATCTCAGGGTCATGAGATGGAGCCCTGAGTCAGGCTCCATGCAGAGCATGGAGCTTGCTTAAGATTCTCTCTCTCTCCCTCTCCCTCTGCCCCTACCTCCTCCCCACATGTGTGCACCCAATCTCTCTCTCAAAAAAAAAAGAAAAAAAAAAAGAACAAACATCTCAAATTAACATCCTAACTTTACAACTTAAGGAACTAGAAAAAGAATAAACTAAACCCAAAGCTACCAGAAGGAAGAAAATAATAAAGATTAGAGCAGAGATAAATGAAATAGAGAATAGAAAAATAATAGAGAAAATCAATAAAACCAGAAGTTGGTTTTTTGAAAAGGTCACCAAAAACAATGTAACTTTAGCTGTATTGACTAAGAAAGCAAAAAAAAAAAAAAAAAAAGAGACAACTAAAAAGTCAGAAATGAAAGTGGGGACATTACAGCCGATGCTGCAGAAATAAAAAGGATTATAAGAAAGTTAGTATAAATAATCCTCATACCAGTCAGGATGGCTAGGATCAAACAGACAAGAAATAACAAGCTTTGGCGAGGATGCAGAGAAAAAGGAACCCTCATGCACTGTTGGTGGGAGAGTAAACTGGTGCAGCCACTCTGGAAAACAGTATGGAGGCTCCTCAGAAAATTAAAGATAGAAATGCCATATGATCCAGTAATTCTACCTTTGGGTATTTACCCAAAGAAAATGAAAACACTAATTCTAAAAGATATCTGCACCTCTATGTTTATTGCAACATTATCTACAATAGCCAAGATATGGAAGTAAGCTAAGTGTCCATCAATAGATAAATGGATAAATAAGAGATGGTGTGTGTGTGTGTGTATGTTATGTATATATGTATATATATATAACAGAATATTACTCACCCATAAAAAACGAGCTCTTGTCATTTTTGACAACACAGAGGGACCTAGAGGGTATTAGGCTCAGTGAAATAAGTCAGACAAAGAAAGACAATGTGACTTCACTCATATGTGGAGTCACAAACAAGCAAACAAAAACAGAAACAGAAACAGACTAAAAGATACAGAAAACAAACTGGTAGCTGTAGATGGTGGAAGGATGGATGAAATAGGTAAAGGGGATTAAGAAGTACGAACTTCCAGTTATAAAATAAAGTTATGGGGATTAAAAGTAGAGCATGGGGAATATAGTCAAGCATACTAAAATAATTGTATGGTGACAGACGACAGCTACATTTGTCATGGTGAGCGTTGTGCAATGTATAAAACTGTTGAATCACTATACTGTGCACCTGAAACTAATATAACATTGTATGTCAACTATACTTCAACAAAAATTTTAAAAATTTGTATGCTAACAAATTGGATAACCTAAATGAAATGTACCGATTCCTAGAAACACAAAACTTACAAAGACTGAATCACAAAGAAATAGAAATCCTAGAAATACCTATAATTAGTAAGGACACCGAGTCAGTGATCAAAAATATCCCCCAAAAGAAAAGTGCTGGATGTTATGGCTTCATTGGCAAATTCTACGAAACATGGAAAGAAGAACTAACATCAATCCTCATATTTTCCAAAGAAGTGAATTGGAGGGAAGACTTCCTAACTCACAGTATGAGGCCTAACTCATTCTTCGCTACCAAAGCCAGACAAAAACACAGAGACACAAAAACAAAATTACAGACCGTTTCTCTTATGAACACTGATGCAAAAATTCTCAACAATATACCAGCAAACTGAATTCACAAGTATAAAAGGCATTCAAATCAGAGAGGAAGAAATACAATTATTTCTGATCACAGATGATACGATCTTCTATGTAGAAAACCCTAAAGATTCTACACACACATACAAAAGAGCCTGTTTTAAAAGTAGCAGGATACAAAGTCAACACACAGAAAAGCAGCTGCATTTCTATACATTAACAATGAACAATCTGAAAAGCAAATTAAGAAAGCAATCTATGTACAATAGTATCAAGAATAATTAACTCAACTGGTGGGGGGGGTGGTAAAAGACTTATACCATAAAAACCAGAACACATTGCTGAAAGAAATTAAAGAAGACATAAATAAATGGAAACACATCCCAGGTTCATGGATTGGAAGACTTAAAACTGTTAAGATGTCAATATTATCAAAGTGATCTACAAATTCAATGCAATCCTTACCAAAATTCCAATGGCCTTTTTTACAGAAATAATAAAACCTATCCTAAAATCCATATGGAATCTCAAGTAACCCTGAATAGCCAAAACACACTGGAAAAAGAGGAACAAAGCTGGAGACTCATACTTCCTGATCCGAAAACTTACTAGAAAGCTAGTGTAATCAAAACAGTATGCTGCTGACATAAAAACAGACATATAGACAAATGGAAGAGAATAGAGACCCCAGAAATAAGCCTTTGCATATGGAACCAAATGATTTTCTACAAGGGTGCGAAATCATTCAACAGAGAAAGGGCAGTCCTTCTACCAGTGGTACTGAGAAAACAGAGTATCCACATGCAGAAAAATGAAGTTGTACACTTGACTAACATTATCTACAAAAATTAACTCAAAATGGATCAAAGATCTAAATGTAAGACCTAAAACCATAAAAGCCTTAGAAGCAAACATAAGGCAAAACTTTACAATATTGAATTTGGCAGTGACTCCTTGGATATGGCATGAAACGCACAGGTGATAAAAGAAAAACAGACAAACTTCATGAAAATTAAAAACTTTTGTGTATCAAAAGACACCATTAACAGAATGGGAGAAAATATTTGTAAATCATATATCTCATAAGGGGTTAATATCCAGAACATACAGCAACCTCCTAAAACTCATCATCATCATCAACAGCAACAATGAATCAAACAAACAACCTATTTCAAAAATGGACAAAGGACTTGAATAGACATTTCTTCAAAGAAGATATGCAAATGGCCAAGAAGTACATGAAAAGGTTTTCAACATCACTAATCATTAGGGAAGTGCAAATCAAAACCACATGAAAAATCACCTCACACCCATTAGGATGGCTACTACCTGAATAAAGGCAAAACAAAAGTTGGTAAGAAGTGGGGCGCTGGGTGGTTCAGTCGGTTAAGCATCTGCCTTTGGCTCAGGTCATGATCCCAGGGTCCTGGGATTGAGTCCCGAGTGGGGCTCCCTGCTCAGCAGGGAGTCTGCTTCTCCTTCTCCCTCTGCCCCTCCCCCCTGCTAGTGTTTGCTCTCTCTCGCTCTCTCTCTCTTGCTTTCTATCTCTCTCAAATAAATAAAATCTTTTTAAAAAAAGAGTTAGTAAGAAAATACAGAAACTGGAACACTTGCACGCTGTTGGTGGGAAGGGAAAATAGTACAGAATTGTGGAAAAGGGTGTGGCAGTTCCTAAAAAAATTAGAAATAGAATTACCATAATATACAGCAATTCCACTTCTGGGAATATACTCAAAGAATGAAAAGCCGGATCTTGAAGAGATATTTGTACACCCACATTATTATTCACAACATTATTCATAATAGCTAACATGTGGAAGCAGCCCAAGTATCCATGGATGAACCAACGGATGAGCAAAATGTGGTATATGCATATCATGAAATACTATTTGGCCTTAAAAAGGAAGGAAATTTTGACACATGCAACAGCATGATTAAATCTTGAGGAGATTATCCTAAGTGATGTAAGATAGTCACAAAAGAATAGTTACTATTCTTATGAAAGAACAAAAGAAGAGATACCGCATATAGAGAATATGATTCCACATATGCAAAGTGGTCAAATTCATGAAGATAGAAAGCATAATGGTGGTTACCAGGGAATGGGAGGAGAGGGGAATGGAGAGTTACTGTTAAGGGGGACAGAGTTTCAGTTTTGCAAGATGAGAACAGTTCTGGAGATGGATGGTGGTAGTGGTTGCAAAACAAAGCGATGCACTCAGAGCCACTGAAATATACACTTACCATGGTTAAGATGGTAAATTTTATGCTGCAGGTATTTCACCCCAGTTAAAAAAACAAGTGTTATTAAGGAAAAAAAATATCAATTTCTGAATCCCTGGAACCTATGAATGCTAACTTATATGGCAAATAAATAAATAACTTTGCATATATGAGTAAGGATCTTGACATGGGGAGATTATTCTGGATAGTCCAAGTGGGTCTGAAATAAAATCACATGTATCCTTAGAAGAGGTAGGAAGAGAGAACTTTGAAGACAGAAAAAGAGGAGACGTCAAGGACACTAGGGAGGCAGGCAGGGGAATGATGCGGTCACAAGCCAAAGAATGCTGGCAGCCACCAGAAGCTGGAGGAGGCAAGGAGTGAATGCTCCCCTAGGGTCTCCAGAGAGAGCACAGCTTTGCAGATGCCTTGATTTTTGGTCCAGTGAAAGTACTATGGCCTCCAGAACTGTGAGAGAATACATTAAACCACCAGATGGGTGGTACTTGATAGAGAACTCCTAAGATACTCATACAGTGACAGACTATAGCAGGGTACGCTGAAGGAGGAAGAAGTACCAGCATGGGGTGAGAATACAATTTTTGACTTAGACTTCTTATTTCTCAGGTACACGAGATATCTGATAATTTACATCCAATAAACATGTCAAGCAACGGAGCTAGATGGGATTCCCTAGGGAGACAGGACAGCAAGGAAGGGGGCAGGGCCCAGGCTTGAGACCTACAGTATGGGAACATATGGAAAATATGTAGAGGAGGACAATCCATCGAAAGAGACCGGTAAGGGGCATCCAATGAAGTAGGGAGCCTCAAGTCTTCAAAGTCAAAAGAAGAAAGTATTGAATGAATGGTGGCCATTGGATGTGTTAATATGGAGGGCATTTGCTGACTTTATAGTAACTCCCTTTGCCAGAGGGGAGACAGAAACAAGACTGGATTGGTCGAAGAGCCTAGGAATAAGGAATTAGAGCATGGAGATGTCCCATTTGTAAAACTGGCTGGTTCTTCTAGTCACATTTGTTAAGTTACTAAAAATCATAGTACAATGTCGAGTTTTACAGAATATGAGAACATTCCATTTGAGACATCCATATTCCTTTCCAGCTTGGAAAAAAGAAAACATATTCCCAAGTGTAAGAGCCAATTGTTGGCTATTGAACGAATGTCCTGAAATTGTCTCGGTTTTGTACAGTGTCTCCAAAAAACAGGTATTAGTTTTAATCCCAATTTGGATATCTGGGATGATTCACTTGCACTTAAAATGAATTTAAAAACCTAGCAGGTAAAAGTAGATGAAATTGGTAATTAATAATAACAAAACTAATGAGTGTGTCACATGACAAAGGATTTCTTTTTACTGTCCCCTTTCCTCATATTTTCCTACCCCTAGAAAGCAAACCCTAATGAGAAAAATAACTCAGTCCAAGAGTAGACTATTTTTAATATTGCAAAGTAGAAACAATCATGTAATATTGGGTTATTTTCCACGTACAAAGTGTTTCCCTTGGGATATTATTTCTTTTGAGAAAGAATAATGAGAACATTATTTCTGTTAAGAAAAAAAAAGACATGCAGGCTTTCTTTAAAGACAATATAAATACAATGTTTAAATTCTGGGAGAAACTTCACTGTTTTTCAGACCTAATCACATTAGATCCCTTTATCCGGGCATGCCATAACTATAGATGATCATTTCACATGACTTAACTGGTTTGTAATTTTGATATATAAACAATATGTATTTTGGCAACTATTTTCTTTCATATATTTAAAATCACTAACTGGCCTAATTAAAATGGCTGATACAATTCTTTCCAGATGCAATATTTAAAAATTTAAAATACTCTCTTCATAGGTGAAAATACCTGAAGTGAAGCAAGAGATAGCATCTTTTCCCATGAAAAGATTAAGTCTGTTCAGTGTATCAGAATCTTTTTTAAGAATCCCACAAGATTTTCTATTTCTAAAGTAATCATTCATATATATGCATTTGCACATGCAAGAAATATGTGTATATGTATGTGTATGTATATATGAAATAAATACATTCATGAAATATATATCTTTGCATATATATGAAATAAAACATACCTAAATCCTCCAACAAGTGTTTTTTTTTTTAAACATGGACTAACATGTGGAAGCAATTTATACTCTCCCCAAAACATAGACAATCAGATTGCTTTTGCTCTGGTAAGTCCCCGGGAGAGAAGAAAAGAAATTCCTACTTGATATGACAAAAGGTGCTTCCTGGGATATTCAAACATGTAACTAGAAACAGACTGATGTCCTCGTCATCAGAGAACTGTCAGGGCAGGGGGAGGGGAGCTCGTACTTGGATCGGCTCTGTGTCAGGTTACCTAAATAGCTATGTGCTGGCTTTTCCTCCACAACTTTGATTCTTCTTGCTCCAGCAGGTATCACCAGCACTTCTACATAACCTGTAAGAGTCAATAAAACATGAAATAAATCACGAGTTCTTTTAAGATCTCTTTTCTTAATTGACTTGCCCCCCTCCTTTTTTCCTTTTGGTTTTGGTTTTTGCTATGATATTTCAATACCTACACAAAGAAAAAAAGTTGTATATAAAAGCTGTCATAATTTCAAGTGGAGAAGTTTCTTGGAAAGATGTTGAGTCTATGGCACTATTAAGGGCAAACAGGTAATTGTATGTTATGTAAAGAAAAAAGCTCACTGATATCTCATGAAGTATGAGGGTGAAAAAAAAGCACAATGGTCCAGCCCATTCAGAAACACAGTAGATCTTGGAACAAAGCAAATAACTTCAGATTTTGTTCATGAAACTCCTTTAAGTTAGAATGTGTGGGGAAGACAAAATGTAGCTGGAGAAAATACAGATGGCGGGATCAGGTGCCTGGGTAGCTCAGTATAGGACAAGAGAGACCAAGCACTCCCTTAGGAAATTAACAAAGGATTTTGAAACTGGGGCTGGAGACAAGTAAGTGTCAGGCCACACCAAGCAATCTGGCATCACCCTGGAAGATGTCAAACAGCTAGAAGGAAGACACATTTAGATGTTTCTTAGGAAAGGTTTTTCAGCAGAGGTTAGGGATGTAATACTCAAAGTGAAATAAGATAAAGTGAGAAAGAAGAGAGTTGCAGAAGTCAAAATTAAGACTTCATTTAGTGCAGAATAATGATAAGGCAGACATCTACTTAGGCTGAATAGTTATGTTTTAAATTATAATACATATGATGCATAAAATAATGTTTAATATCCTTCTTAATATCTGGATAGTTACATATATCTGATCAAAGTCTAACTTCAAAGTTAGTTTTTAAAAGGCACAAAAACAAGGGCGCCTGGGTGGCTCAGTTGGTTAAGCGACTGCCTTCGGCTCAGGTCATGATCCTGGAGTCCCGGGATCGAGTCCCGCATCGGGCTCCCTGCTCGGCAGGGAGTCTGCTTCTCCCTCTCACCCTGCCCCCTCTCATGCTCTCTTTCTCTGTCTCATTCTCTCTCAAATAAATAAATAAAATAAAATCTTTAAAAAAAAAAAAAATAAAAAAATAAAAAAAAAAAAAAAAAAAAATAAAAGGCACAAAAACAAATCCCAGAATTGTCATGTGTTGATTAATTATTCGAATTCCTGAAATTGTTTAGAATTATTGGTATATACCCAAAGGTAGCGTACACCCCACCTGGTGGCAGTGGCTGGAATTCGAGGCATGTGCTTTTCGAATAATAATTTCCACTAGCGAATGCTGCTTATCCAATTTAACCATTTTTAGTAACACCAAACCATACAAGCACTATCACTTTGATACATGAACAAAATACACAGCAATGAAAATAGAAACAAATGCTTACTTGCCAATTTATACATAGAAGTACAGTAAGAAGATCTGGGCACTCAATGAGCTCATAATGAAATTGGAAAGACAAGGCAAAAATACCTTTTACAAATAGGAGTTTAAAAAAACTTCCAAAATTATGTAAAAGAGATCATATGCAAGATGATATGGTTAATTCCCTGCTTAAGAATATAAACCAATGTTTCAACTGTCCTCCTAACCTGGTCACATCATCACTCAAAAGATTCACTGCTATTTTTAACTCACAGAATGGGATTTTTTCTTGTTTTCCTTTTAAATTGTTATATGCAGTACTCATGTTTGAGAAACACTGGCATCAGCTGGAATCACTCTAATTCACAGAACATTTCAGAGAGTCAAGGAAAGCTTCATCAAGAAGTAAACAGATGAACTGTCCCTGAAGAATGGACAGGATTTAGATATGTATAGAAAAAGTATGAGTTTGCTGTATGAAAAGAGAAGTAAGAGAGTCAGTAATATTTTTAGTAACATATCAATAAAATAATTCTGTCAGAGAAGATGTTAGAATATGTCTCTGTGAAAGACATATGCATGCCCAAGACGCTGAATTGATCCACCTGAAGCTAGTGAACATTCTATAACAAGGAACTTGGTAGTTAGACACTGGTTTGGAGAAGCTTTATCTGACAACAGTATGCAGGATACTTAGTGATATAGTTGTGGATAACAGTGTCAGGAAGTTACTGTAAAATCCCAGGAATATGAGAGGCTAAGGAAGAAAATCCAGAGGGCCCTGTGAAGAAAAAAAAAAATCTGAACTTGACAACCAACAGAAAGTGGGGAAATAAACACTGAACACAATGTGTTCTTATTACTTCTGTGAGAATGCAGCCATAGTTTATAAGAACATGGAAGTCAAGTTTTGGTAGTAATCTGATAAGTTCGACTTTGCAATCTGTACTTAATAAAACCGTGTAACACACTAGTAAAAAATATCTGCTAAGAACTGTGGAACATCTGGAACTCCAGACAAAAGTCAGGCAAGTGGAGTACTTTTGTGAGGCAGTAATATCAGCCATGAAAATAATTAGAAAAAAATGGAGAGAAGAGAAGTGCAGGACTCAACCTAGGACAGCCATCGCTTTCACCAGACTGAAAATAAGAAAGAATCCGGAGAAGGAATAATCACAAGAAGATCTGGAGATCTGGCTGTTTTGGTGCAGTGGGATCCTATGGATTGGATTATCTCCAGGGGAGCCATTGGTCAGCTGTGTCCATAGCTGTACAAGAATCAAAGAGAAAGGTGACAAAGGAGAGCCCATCGGATGTCACAATCAAGAGGTGACTGTTGGGTGCCTGGGTGGCTCAGTTGGTTAAGTGACTGCCTTCGGCTCAGGTCATGATCCTGGAGTCCCGGGATCGAGTCCCACGTCGGGCTCCCTGCTCAGCAGGGAGTCTGCCTCTCTCTCTGACCCTCCCCCCTCTCATGCTCTCTCTATCTCCTTCTCTATCTCAAATAAATAAATAAAATCTTGGGGCGCCTGGGTGGCTCAGTCGTTAAGCGTCTGCCTTCGGCTCAGGTCATGATCCCAGGGTCCTGGGATCAAGCCCTGCATCGGGCTCCCTGCTCAGCGGGAGGCCTGCTTCTCCCTCTCCCTCTCCCCCCGCTTGTGTTCCCTCTCTCGCTGTATCTCTCTCTGTCAAATAAATAAATAAAGGGCACCTGGGTGGCTCAGTTGGTTAAGCGACTGCCTTCGGCTCAGGTCATGATCCTGGAGTCCCTGGATCGAGTCCTGCATCGGGCTCCCTGCTCGGCAGGGAGTCTGCTTCTCCCTCTGACCCTCTCGCCTCTCATGTGCTTGCTCTCTCTCATTCTCTCTCTCTCTCAAATAAATAAATAAAATCTTAAAATAAATAAATAAATAAATAAATAAATAAATAAAATCTTTAAAAAAATAAAATAAAATCTTAAAAAAAAAAAGAGGTGACTTAATCTCTGAGCAAAAGAATTCAGTAAAGTATTTGGAGAAGAGGTTAAATTTCAGGATGTTAAGAAAGAAGAGTAGAGAGAGAGAGAAGTAGAGGGAGTAACTGTCAATTCCTATTCGGGTTTAGCAGGAAACTCAGAGATTTGCTGTGCATTAGGACACCAGATATATCTAAGTTCATGGATATATCTGGAGCAATTCTCTGTTACTCAACTGGAATGGCTTAAAGGACAGATGAGTTTAGACTGAGTTTAAAGAAGGAAGGGAGGGAGAGAAATACTGAGCAAAGACATTCGAAGAGAGATAGCCAATGACTGTGGGGCCTAGATAGTTTTCAGTAATGAAGTCATTTAGCACAATTAAGAATGCACTGTTTTTCAAGTTTTTATTTAAATTCTAGTTAGTTAACATATATTTAAATCAATGAATACGAGAGTGGCTATTGCCGAATTTAGCAGTTGGAATAAAGTCTGTGATGTCCACGTTGTAAATTTGATCCTCATGTTGGATAGTTGGCTTTGTACACAGGAACATCTTATTTAATAACCAGAGATCCCATTCTGAAACAGACCTCTTAAGATGCCAACAGCAGTCATTACCTTCGTGGTAATGATAATGATAAATGTCACATTTTGAACAACTGCTATGTGCTAGACACTACTACAGGCAATTTACATAAATTATTCATTTAATCATAATGATAACATCCAAGGTAGATACTACATTTCTCATTTGATAGATGAGAAAATGAAGGTAGAGGGAAAAAACACCATTTTCAAGACTGTTTTGTCAGTAATTAGCTGACCAAAGCTTTGACCTCAGATCTGATTCCACTATGTGCTTCCAGCTAGGACCCACTGCACTACTGCATAAAATAGAATACATAACACTATTTCTCTCCTTCCGCTATGCCAAACATACAAACCAAAAGTCTCAGACCATGTGTTCCTTATACAGGATCAGTATCATCATCTCTTCTCCTAAGAATAACACATTTTATGCCCAGTTTCTTCCTAGTATATATTGGTAACTATCTAATTCCACAACCAGCCAAAAATACAATTTATCTTTAAAAATTCCTTTAAAAACTTATCCTGCAGCTAGGCAAGTTAAAATGAAAGACATGATAAATGCACTAAGAAAAAAAACCTCCTCAAGTTTATTTTCTAGCTCCAACAAAAATGATTTAGCAAACTCTAAATAGAGCACAGGGACTGAAAACACCCACATGTGTCTGCACATGTGTTACTCATACAATATATACAGCGTGCATGGCCAACTGGACCAAAGAAGCCTGCAATTCCTTCAAGAAATTCTAGGAAGTCCATAAACTATAAGGATAAAATTGTCTCCAGAGAAATGAACACAACATTCTTTAAGTCACAAATAGATGAAACCCATGATATAATTAAGGACTTACACAGATTTTTGTTTTTCAAACTTACTAAAAAATAATGTTTCGTTATTAATTATGTTAGTAAATATTAATGGATCATACACTATGCTGGTCATGGGGAATATGGTGTTAAACTAAAGTAGTCAGGAGATTTTTCCGCATGATCTTAAAGACTACAGGGGAAACAAAGACGAGTAAATGTAAACTTACTAATGTGATTAGAGCCTCACCAGATGGATACAAATATGGTGTCACTGAACAAGTTGTTAGTGATGGGAGGTGGAGGATGTTCAGTGTTCACTGAAGAAGTGCCATTTGAACTGAGATCTAAGTGACGTCTAGAAATGAACCGAGCAAAGCTAAGAGAAAGCTAACAGAACCGTATTTTTAAATTCAAGGTGCTGGAGGGGGCATGGTGAGTTTGAGCATCTGTAAGAAATCTGGAAAGGAAAGGGACGCTGGTGTGAGATGATCTTGGAGAGACAGGTAAGGACAACACCACGCAGGACCTTATGGTCCAAGCTAACAATTCTAGTCTCTTTCCTGAGAGTCATGTGAAACTAGCATAGAGTTGGAAGGAAAAAAAGCAACATTATTAGTCTCCAATATTCCCAGTATCTTAGGCATCTCAGACATTTTCCAAATAATAGCTTCCATTAACACGAATTACCAATAGCAAATGAACAAATGAACAAAAGTAGAAATAAAAGTGCAATAAAAACAAAGGAGGTTTGAAGTAGAAATCTGGGGGAAAATGTACCCACACAACTGCAGTCAGAATGAAAAGCATCACTCATTTTTAAACTGGTATTTCTGTTTTCTATGCTTAGTGGAAAAATAAAGTGTTACTACAACTAAATAAAGATGTCAGTGCTGAATGTGATCAGTAATCTTCAGTGAACTGTTTCCATGCATATTAAATAACCATGCAAGAATATTCTTCAAAAATTCTTGTATCTTTAAAAATCTCTTCGGTCTTTCAGACTTCATCTGAACTTCTATACTGTAAGCCCTTCTCCACTACAATCATCCTGGAAAGCTTCTTATAATTGTAATTCTTAGTTGAAAGTCTGAGAGGCTATTAGAGCAAAGTATGATTTTTCTAAATGAGTTCTGGCAGATTTTGACTTGTAGGACCTGTCACATTTTTCACAGCTTTGGAGGTTGAGATTTTGATCTGCAATTTACCCTGGGCCTCAGTTATTTTTAGGCTTCAAGATCTTCAAGCTCACTTATCTTTGATTCTGCTGGGGCTATCAAAAAGTTATATTCCACTTCAGAGGGCTTTCTAATTCTCTTTTTTGAAGGACTCTTTTATTCAGAATGAACTCAGTTTTCTTGATTATTCAGACACAAATGGATTGGTCTTTGTATTCAAACTAAAACATTCTTTAGTTTCAGATTTTTTGATATTTGAACAAGAAAAGAATTTAAGATAGGAAAAAACTGAGGTATGTAATAGAAGCATACTAATAATGATGAAAATATAATCATAAATACTAAAGAATGTTGAGAAGATGCCCCGGTAAGGTGCTAATGTAAATGTCTGCTTACTCCCAGTAAGCTGGAGGATAAGGTGTTTTCTACATATAAAGCAAACCTTTGGGTCATTATATTTCAATACAAACACTATCACGTTTCGTTGGGGATCACTTTAAAACTCACACTACATGGATCATTCATGGCCATTTCATTCTCACATCTCTGGGGTACCAGTATTTATAGATGAGGATACAAGAGAAGAGGGGCTGACTTCCTACTATTAATGTATCTGGACCGTGATCCCACATCTCCTGACTGTCCCTGCTACCACTTCCACTCTACCACACTGCTATGGACTCTCTATTTCTAAAATCTTATTCCTTTAAATTGAATAAAAACATTTAAAAAAAACAAACAAAATGGAAAGCTGAAAACCTGAAGACTAGTACTCTCACTATAGCTGCCCTAGGCTGTTACAAATCTTTCTTCTCTGTTAGACATCATGCTTTGCATTGGAGAATTAGGTCTGAAGAAACCTGATAACATTAGCCAATGCAAATTAGATTATTCCCTTTCTGCTCCACTTTATTAAATGAATAACAGATGACTTCATATTTACATTAATGGGACATGGGCTTGTTAGAATCTCTGGCTCATGTCACATGTATCATATGTCATCACGAAAAATCACTCAATCCCCATTACAAAAGTCTTCAATTAAGGAGTCAGAACTGTGATTTCTAAGTCAACTTTAATGTAATCTCTCTGTTCTCAAAGACTGTTTGGATTAGTAATCTTGAAAAAATAAAAAAAATAATTACCTGCTCCTCTAGTATGATTAAAATCCCCTTTAATAATTTTGCATGATTTTCCATTGCCGTTGCATATGCCGCAGTGATCTTCCCTGGCAAGGGACCCTAATAAACCATCGCAGCCAACTTTCTGTAACAAGAGATTGACAGTAGATCATAAAGTGAGTTTTTTTTTCCCTTTTGCTTTTGTAACCACTGATTTAGAACAAACCTAGTATCTCCAAACTAGACATATCTAATTGACAAACTAGTAGAATGTCATATTTTCTGGTGCAAACTAATAGAGCAAGCTCATGTCGAATGATGTCATCAATAAAGTGACCAAATAGCAGGACAGTGATGAGGGTATTTTTCCCATATTAAGAATTAAATGGTATCCTAAAGCAATTTGGAAAAACATCACTGAGACAAATGCAATTTATATAAACCCCAAAGGAAATCACATTTCTATTAAATATAATATTATTAATCTACTTCATCCTACTTAACATAGAACAGATACACTTCATTATATGGAAGGCTTCACTTCTTAAGGTGGTCGCAAAGCAAAGGCTAAATATTAAATATTAACTTTGTGAAAATCAAACATAAATGTTTATTTTCACTACAGTTCACGAATAAACTTCTATCCCCATCTGCTTTGGCATCCAGCACATGAATGTGAGTAAGGCTGCTCACAACCCATGGCCCCATGGCCACTGTAAGAAAATACGAACAGTGGGGAAATTCATTTTAATTTGCTTCCAAGGGAATTATGTTAATATGAATTTTCTCGGAAAAAAAAATCATTGACTCTTTTCTCGTGAATAATGTTGGTCTCCCATTGATATTCAGAAAATATGATTATAATTTGCAAAGTTGTGCATACTCAAAGGGCAGAATTTAATGTTAATATTGTCAGAACTAAATGGTACGCTTATTCCGTTACCCTTAATCAAGAAGGAGTTGCAAGAGAGACTGATTTATAATGTTACAATTATTTTAGAGGAATTTTTAACATCTTAAATAAAACACGAACAAAAACAGGGTCCTTTTCTGTGGTTAGTGTTGGTAGTGTTCGGGTGGGGGAAGAAAGCAGATTATAAAATGCAGCTGCATGATGAATATCCTGAGAAAGCCCAAATCACATTAAACCTGCATAATATAGCATCCTTTCCTTTTATCAAGGGGATCTATCAGTGTCAAGAGGTAGACAAAGTAATGCATTAGTGGAGAAGTTTGATCTGCAAATCAAAGCTTATTCAGGGAGAAATAAAGAGAATGTCATGGATGAAAGAGGTGGCCACCACAGGAAATTCTCAAAATACAACAAAGGTACTGGAAGAGCTCACTAAGCAGGAGCCATAAAAAGACCTGAAAAAAAAAAAATCTCTCATTTACGTACAAATGAGGAAAAATTGACAGTAGAGTGTAGAGTGGTCTTTGAAATGATAAAAACAATAATAATGCTCTATCCCCAGCTTGTTTCTTGGCAAATACAACAAACCCAAGAAACAGTAGCTAAATGACTGAAAAATTAGTACCTACTAATTTATTAGTTCTTTCCAACCCTTGTAACTGGGATATTACAAGTCTGTAAACCTAAAATAAAGGCCAGGGATAGACATGATGTCATGGCTCAACAATCACGCATTTAAAAAATAAGAATAAAAGATTTTTTATTTTGGGGGTGCCTGGGTGGCTCAGTCATTAAGCATCTGCCTTTGGCTCAGGCATGGTCCCAGCGTCCTGGGATCGAGCCCCACATTGGGCTTTCTGCTCAGCAGGAACCTGCTTCTCCGTCTCCCACTCCCCCTGCTTGTGTTCCTTCTGTAGCTGTCTCTTTCTCTCTGTCAAATAAATAAATAAAATTAAAAAAAAATTTTTATTTTGTAACTGATAGTTTCAAGTATCCACACTTATCACAATATGCCCCCGTATCTCCAAAAGTTGAGGTTGAAGGACTTTGCAAAGGCAATATCATCGCCCTGGTGGTGGGCACCCGAAGCACCACCAGCATGCTGGAGTGGGCGGATAACATGATAATACAGAAAAGGGCTTTTTCTATCCTTTTCCACGACAGAAATATAGAGACAAAATGGGTCGTGAGGAGAAAGCTATCTATTTTCAACTGCCCTCCTTCGTCCCTCACCAAGTTTACAATTCTACATTCAGTTTCGGTGCTGTGTATTTTGTGTAGCCAAAGCTGAAAAATAGGAGCTTGTCAGAAAGAAAAAAGAAAGTAGCATGCTTTTAATTATATTCAAAGACAGAATGTAGCATTTTAGTTAAAAAGCCAGAATCTTGAAGTATTCCAATTCTGTCAGAAGGCACAATCTAGTTCATGGAACTTTAATTATAACCATCAGATTCACCAAGCGGTTAGGCAGAATTTTGTTGTTGTTGTTATAATTTTGATGTCTAGGGACTCTGTAAAAGATCTGGCTTACACAACACTGTTAAGTGAAAAGAATAGCAATTTAGGCTATTGTATTTGGCATATACAGTTAGGGAAATACCTTTTTTTGAAGAACAAATTCATTGAAGACATGCACTAATCTGACAGACTTACAATAATGATGAAATAGAGTTAAAAGCTTTAATTGCAAAACATACAGGTCTGAAAACAAAATATGTATAGGTAAATGCCTGCAATGATTTTTTTTTACAGGAAAATGAAAAATTACATTTCAGGTTACTGATACAGGCTGTTAAAGAATAAAGGAAATTAAAATGTAATTATAAGACTGTTTCTTATGTCAATGGTATTACAGGATTCTGTGCTTTAACCTCTATAGCAGAGGTAAAGGTCTATGATTCAACAGTCTTACACAATTCACAGCTATGGTGAGCGCTGTGAATTGTGTAAGACTGTTGAGTCACAGACCTGTACCTCTGAAACAAATAATACATTATAGGTTAAAGAAAAAAAAAAAAAAGAAGAAGATAGCAGGAAGGGAAAAATGAAGGGAGGGAAATCGGAGGGGGGGACGAACCGTGAGAGACGATGGACTCCGAGAAACAAACTGAGGGTTCTGGAGGGGAGGGGGGCGGGGGGATGGGTTAGCCTGGTGATGGGCATTAAAGAGGGCACGTTCTGCATGGAGCACTGGGTGTTATGCACAAACAATGAATCATGGACCACTACACCAAAAACTAATGATGTAATGTATGGTGATGAACATAACATAATAAAACAAAGAAAAAAAACTATAGCATGCTGGCAAAATATAAAATCTGAGAGCTGGGAAAGCATTTAAATTTCACAGTGTTTCCAAGTTTTTACCCAGAATTCCATAGGTCTCTATTGGAATACAGGTTGATCCACCCACACCTTGAAACTCTTTTCAAATTTTGGCACGCACGCTTGTGTGTGTGCACGTGTGCACAGACATGCATTTTTCTGGGAAGAAAGGAAACTTTTCATCAAATTCTCAAAGGAGTGTATTGCACAAAAAAGTCAATGACCACAGGTCTAAAAACTTCATTTGACGTGTGCATACGTATTTTAGGTGATTTTCACAAGAATACAGTTTCTTAGTGGCTGCCATGGATTCAGCGCTGCTCTACTCAGATACCTCTTTCATAACTAAGGGATTTATTTCCTTCCTGTGCCCACCCACTTTATCAGCTGATAGCTCTCAGCCATCAGCCCTTGGAAGAAATTGCCTAGTCTGAAGAAAACTGCCTTTCCCAAGGTCCCATCCCCCTCCTGGTGCAGTTTGCAGCTAGATGTTAGGGGTAAAAAGGCCTTGTTTTCTCACCACAAATGAGGACAACTCTGAAGAGCCATCCCGGCTTCCATGCCCCTCACAGGGTGGGCTGAGGTCCTGTTGTGACTGTACCATAGCCCCCTTTCTCCCTGTGCCCAACCCTGTCTTCTTCCCCTCCCAACATGGATGTTGATCCATGTGATGTGAAGACACTTGGCATTAATCTTTCTGCCTATTAATCTCCCAGGGGGGAAGCCAACTTGAGATAGTGGTAGAATTATAAGTAGCAACTTTAAAGTTCTAGCCTTTGATCTTCCCACTATGCTGTCCATACTTACTCTCCTTTTCTAAAGATAAATGAAGAAGCATGCATAAATGCATGTAGTAAATGGAGACTGCTTTTAAAAAGAAAGATAAGAACAAATGAAATGTTGAAGCATTTTAAGAAATTTGAATATACTGCATGGAGCACTGGGTGTTATGCACAAACAATGAATTATGGAACACTACATCTAAAACTAATGATGTAATGTAGGGGATTAACATAAGAATAAAAAGATGATTATGTTATGTAAATTATATCTCAATAAGTCTGTTAGCAAACCAACAAACAAAATCTATGTTTAACTATGCTTAAT
The DNA here is from genome assembly GCF_002201575.2 of Neomonachus schauinslandi. Lineage (NCBI taxonomy): Eukaryota > Metazoa > Chordata > Mammalia > Carnivora > Phocidae > Neomonachus > Neomonachus schauinslandi. Next base: position 21,611,026 of record NC_058409.1, on the reverse strand, counting down.
AAATGATATTTATATTTAAAAAAAAAGAAATTTGAATATATATATATTTAAAAATCAGTTGGTTCCAGTATGTTAAAAATACTATATTAAGTGAGTAACAAGACTGATTTTATAAGTTTTTGCCACATGGCTCAGCCTTGGACACAAGATATGGAGAACTGGAGTACTTGAATTTTGGGTCTGGAATATTTTGACAGAAAATGCCATTTTAGATGTGTAATATGTACATTCCAGAATAAAAATCTCAAGTTCTTTGAGCTAGTCATGGATTTTACAGATTATCTAGTACAAACCCTTCGTTAGACACATGAAGGGAATTTCAAAGCAGATCAGACTTGCTCAAGATGACAGTTGAATCAGGACTCCATCCGCAGCTTTTGAATCTTGGTGCAGAGCTTTCCAGCACTCTGTGGAGCTGCTCAAAGCCTCCCTCAGCACATACGGTCTCCCTCCTGGAGTGTCTTACCTGACACCTGCCATTTGCACAGACATCTAATCCCTGATATCCACAAGAAGTTCCATCCATCACTTTTTCTGACAGAAGAATAGGCTCTTCTTTTCCAACAGGAGAGCAAAACAAGGCACATGGTTTTTCTACACACAGAGTGGATAAAAAAAAATGAGCAAAAGTTACTCCATAAATATTTTTATCTCGAGCTTTATTTTTCAGGACAGTTGTCGAGGAAAAAATATAATTTGATGTGAATGCAATAATGTAGCTCTAGAGTAGTTATTATGAGTAGTAAATGAGAAGATGCCTGGGAAAAAATAGATGTCCAATGAATATTTATCTCCTTCTTAAGAAATATGTCTTCAGATTATTTTCAAAATGTATCACTTATTATTTTCTGGCCCCAAACCTCTACCTCTACCATACAAACCAATGATTCTTGCGCCCAAATATTTTAAACACCACCATTTCTTGCTCGTATCTTTTGGAATGAACTCCCCTTTATCTTAAGTACATCTGAGAATTCTGCCTATTTCAGATTTACTTCGTTCATGAAGACTTTCTTGATGTGTCACTTCTAAATTCCCATACACGAATTTGCAATCCGATGCATTTGGCATTTTCTAATTGAAAAATTACTAAATGGAGAAAGAATTTCTGAGATGAGCAATTCTCCTAAGATCTTCAATTACAAGGATGTGTAGAAACGCAACACAATCCCATGAGAACATCCACTGGAACGCACAATTGCTGAAGGGCTATCTAGGACTTAACTCCCTTCATTGCTTCCTTGGAAAGCATGCCAGTATATATGATATCTAGGGGGAGGAACACCTTTCTGGGTAAAGAGTTTTTGAATGGCTGGCAGTCTTCTTCAGTGCTTCATTAAGCAATAAGGTAGGATGGGTAGAGTTAAAAACGCTTGCCTATCAGGCTCAGTCAAGAGTGGCAAAATATTTTTAAAGGGCTGTTTCTATTTCTAAGCATCCTACAGAAGAACTGTAGTATTTGGTAACACCAGTAGGAGAATTATCCAAACCTGAAACTTCAGAGCAATTTCCATGCTACATTACTACTCTATTGGCTTGATACCAGTCAGGCCCTTTACTGTTTATTAAGCTCATATAAATAGAATGGAAAATAGTTTACAGTCTTTGACACTGATCTTCGCTTATGTCTTCAGTAAAGTTCCACGTAAGCTGATGGGAGTCTATAAATACCAAATAACAGCCAGAGGCATGGAACAGGGTATCACTTTGCAAAGAGAAGACAGACAGTTAAATGAGCCTTCAGAATTGAACATTTCAAGCAGTTTTCACATGTGGCTTCTGAATACTGCTCTGAACAATTCTGGGGAGTTGGAACATGGCCTTCAATGTGCATGGTTTTGAAATTTTCCTTTAAGATGCCATTATAAGCCGCAATAAAGCATTTCAGTATGCTCTCACACCTCAAAGTAGGTTATGTTTATTCAATGACTGCTTACTATGTCATATCTTTGGACTTAAAAACAGCTGTTATAATTGCAACACTTTAAAAGTGATATTTTATACATATATATATATATATATATATACATATATATATATGTATATATATATATATATATATATGTATAAAATTCTCTTTCTGGAGTTTTCATGAAGAGAGGAGCAAACCAGATATATGAATAATGTGGAAAGGAGCTCATCTAGAAAATTCCATTCACATTCCAAGCAAGAATTCAGATAAAAATCTATTTCTCCTTTTACAACATATTGTCAATTCACTGTGCTTTACAGATGACATAAATATTTGATCCCAATCTTCCCTCCTGGAGTATACCCTTGAGATTGTGACATTAGAGTGATCCATGTAACATGCCAGTACTTACTTGGCAGGCAGGCTTTGTCTTGATTTAAGAGACCAACCCTTTCCAAGATATGCATTAAACATGGATTTCAGCCAAATCTCAACACAGTGTATGTAAAATACCTGAATGTTAAAGCCATGCATCTTTTTTTTCCTCTAAAAATAACTGTTCACTACAGCACTGATATCCTGTATTTAATTTTCCTAGCCATAGATTCATGTATTACATAAGAATAGCAGAAATAGCCCCTTGCAATTTAAGGTGTCATATGCTATGAAGACTTGGGATTTTTAAAAGAATCATATATTCAGTTTCTCCCATAGTGCCATGTAACACATGAAAACTACTGTTGTGTATTTTATTTAACATATGGACTGATGTGTTTGATGGATATGTGTTGTAAAATTATAAAAAATGTTAGCCTACTAATTATATAAATATTTATTATGGATCATTCTGATGACAGACATCACTTTATAAGAGGTGGGGGCTTTTAAAATTGTAATTTCCAATGGCTTTAATATTTTAAATCGGCTCCCCTACAATCCCGTTTTTTTTGTTGTTTTTTTTTTTTTAATTTGGAAGGAACCTGTTTCCTTTCTCTTATTTCACTTCTGAATGAACAGGCTTCAAATGACTTTAATATTATCAAACTCCACAGCTAGTTAGAGGCAGAGATAAGATAAATCCTCTGAGGATCAGATGATAATTTTCATTGTTTGAGCAGTCATCATTTCTACAACAAAAATTTATGCAACAAATATTTATCAGAAGCTTAATAGCTTAATATCTGTCAGTCTGTCCCCTAAACACACGTAATAGAGAGAATACAGAAACATTAAAATCTCCGATATTAGGGTGCTTGTGCGGTGCTTGGAAGGAGCACATACCCAATTTTGGAGGATCAGGGGGATTCTTTTTTCCTAAAGGACTTGACATAAACTGAGTCCAAAAAAAAATCAACAGGCACTTCTCAGGTAAATAAATGGCGGGGGGGTAGGGGGGAAGGGGAGAGAGAGAGAGAACAAAGCTTGAGAAATAAAAGGTATTATGCCAAGAAACTAGCATATTTACAGGCCCAGATCTAAGAGAGCATGATGTGTATGAGGGATGGAATGGAAGTTGGTCTGGATGTGCTGGAGAACACAAAAGGGAATGATGGAGAAGAGGTGAGAGAAGCTAAAGGGGCAAGCAGAGAGAAAGGAAAGGGGCATGTTGAGTTAGAAAGAACGAGATGTTGAGTAGAGATGTCCACGCAACAGATGGCTAAGTAATGAAGGGTCTTGGGATGGAGAGATCTGGGTTGGAGAGAAATATCTGTGTTCCTTTAGCATATAGATGATAAATAAAACCTAGTGAATAAAGTAATATTATCCCAAGGAGAATGTTTAGGGAGAAGAGGGGCCAGGACAGACCAGTAGAAAATTCCTGTAAGGCACATCATTCATTCAACCTAGTTTATTAAGTGCCTATTCTGTTCAGGTACTGTTTACGATGCCACACATAGAGCAGTGCAAAAATAGGATAATCCCTGCTCTTCCAACAATTATGGGGGGCATATAATAAACAAAAGCAAAAGTATTATGGCGGATGGTGATGAGTTCTGTGAAAAAAGAATAAAGCAGGGAAAGGAAAGGCACTGTGTTACTGTTTAACCAAAGACCTGAAGGTGGTGAGAGACTGAAGCCTAACGATATCTGGAGATGATGTCACAGCAAGGAAAGCAAGAGCTTCCAAGACACTAGGACTTATTCTAGGAAGAGCAAGGGAGCCAGTGTGGGTGGAAGGGTGACGGGGAACAGTGGAGATGAAGTCTGAAGGTAAGAAGAAGCCAGGTAGCAGAGCTCCTTAAGTCCTTCCCTTAGAAGGAATGAATATGGACTTTGAGCGAACTGGGAAGGTACCAGAGGCTTTTGAATGGAAGAGTAACAGGACATGACTGACAATTTAAATGTATCACTCTGGCTGTTGAGACTGAAGGAGAACACAGGCATAAAGACCAGTTAGAGGGCTTATTGCAATCACTGGGGAAGAGAAGGTGGCTTGCGCCAGGGCAGGAGTTCTGGCGATGTTGGGAAATGATCAGACTCTGGATGTACTTCAGAGATAAGGTTCATGTCCATAAAAAAGAGTGAAATCTTGCCATCTGTACCAACATGGATGGATCTAGAGAGTATAATGCTAAGTGAAATAAGTCACAAAAAGACAAATTCTATACGATTTCACTCAAATATGGAATTTAAGAAACAAAACAAATTAACAAAGAAAAAAAGAGACAACCCAAAAAACGGACTCTTAACTCTAGAGAACAAACTGATGATTACCAGAGGGGCGGTGGGTCGGGGGATGGGGGGAAATAGGTGGAGGGAATTAAGAGTACACTTGGCTTGATGATCACTGAGTAATACATGGAAATGCTGAATCACTGTATTGTACACCTGAAACTAACATAACACTGTATCTTAACTACACTGGAATTAAAAAAGATAAGGCTAGTGTGACCTTACTGATATTCTGAATGTACAGTAAAAGAAAAGAAAAAAAATGATGACTCCAAGATCTTGTCTAAGCATCTGGAAAGAGGGAAGTGCCATTTATTAAGAGGACAGTGGGAACAGAAGATTGTGCTTATCATTTCCTCTCAGCTGAGGAAACAGTCCGTTTGGAGGCCATCATGGGGAAGAAAACAGGGCATGTTTGAGGCAGTCAAACAAGGCCAAGATCTGGAGTGCAGAGTGACAGAGAACAAGGTTCTAGAAGAGACATGAGGTAAGAGAAGGGAACAGATTACCTCCTCACCCTCTCACTGTCAAACACGTAACACTACTGTATTTATAGTGGAGTCATCTGCCTTGTTATCTGGCTGTTGACATTAGTGCTTCTGTGTTCAGAAGCCTACATGAAGAGAAGGTTTCTGTCAGGTGCACTGAAATTGATCAACAATGGAATTTAGGCTGTTGACAAGCATATTATTGAAATGATGGAAAAGCACAGTACAAATTGACTAAGTCCAAATCAGGACAGGAGAGACTAGGGGCATGATGGTCAGGTAAGTCAGAAAATTCACCACCATGTTTGGTAACTGTAGCTCAAACCCATAGCTCACTGACTGACCATGGGCAGGAACTATCTTAAGTAAAGAAGTTATTAAGTTATTTCTAAGTAATTCTTTTTTTTAAAAGATTTATTTATTTACTAGAGAGAAAGCACAAGCAGGAGGGACAGAGAGAGAGACAGAGAGAATCTCAAGCAGACTCCCTGCTGAGCGTGGAGCCTGATCCTGGACTAGGACTTGAGCCGAAACTAAGAATCAGATGCTTAAACGACTGAGCCACCCAGATGCCCCCCTAACTAATTCTTAAGTTATAAGGTAGCGTATAATTTACTTAACATTCTTATTCTGAAATAATTAAAGACTTACAGGAAGTTGCAAAAATAGTACAGAGATCTCATATACCTTGTCCCCAGTTTACCCCAGTGGTTACACTTTGGTAACTACAGTACAATAGCAAACCCAGGAAATGGACATTGGTGCAGGTGTGTGTATACTTCTGGGCCATTTTATCACATGTGTAGATTTTATAACCACCAGCACAATCAATATATTTAAGAGTTTTATCAGCACAAAGTTCTACCTTAATGCTACCCCTTTATAATAACACCCATCCATCCTTTTCCCCACCACCATCATTGACTTCTGGCAACCTTTATTCTGTTTTCCATCTCTACAGTTTTGTCATATATACATGGAACCACAGAATATATTATATATAAGTTATATAAATGGAATAAGTTATATAAATGGAAGCACAGAATATCTGATGTTTTGAGATTGGTTCTTTTCACTCAGCATAAAGCTCTGAAATTCACTAAGTCACTACACATTTCAATAGTTTTTTCCTTTTATTGTTGCATGTATCCCAGGGGATGGATATACCTCAGTGTGTCTGACCATTCAGGTACTCAGAACGTTTTTGGTTGTTTCCATTTTTTGGCTATTGAAAATAAAGCTGCTACAAACATTCATGCATGTGATGTTTTATGGTTGTAAATTTTCACTTCATTGGGAAAAATGCCCAGGATTGTGTTTTCTAAATTGTATGAAAAATGTATATTGAGTTATTTAAGAAACTACCAAGCTATTTTTCAGAGTGGCTGTACCATTTACATTCCAATCAGTGATGTATGAGATCCATTTTCTCCTCATCCTCACCAGCATTTCCTATTGTCACTTTTTTAAAAAAAATTTTAGTTCATCTAATTGGTGTGTAATAATATACTCTGCATTTAAAAAAAATATATACTTGGAGTCAGTGCTTGTGATTATTATAGGTCATTAGGGTTCAAAAAAAAGAGAGCTCTGAAATATTTAGAATATAATCTGTATCATCTATTATATAATACTGACTACTACTGTAAAACATTTTGCAAATCTAGAAGTCTACTTAATTAAGACGGTGGCGATGTGGGTTGTCATACCTTCATCCATGACAGCTTGCCACTGAAGAACATGCTTTGGGTATGAAGTTCTAACACTATAGGCCTGACATTGCCAGTCTCTGAATCCAGGCAAACCTGCAGGACAAGGTGGATTCTCACATATTCTGTATTGTTTTCTGGGACCATTACAATCCCTTGCTTCAGAACCTAGCCTAGAAGAGATAGTACAAATAATCAATTTTTTCTTATTTTAATGTTAACTACTCATTTAAAAAAATTAAAAGGCATTGAATTAATAAGGTATAATCCTTTATATTAAATCTACTTTTGAAAATGTGGATACATTAAATGATTGCTAATGGGAGGAAATCCATATATATATATATATATATATATATATATATTTCCTATTCTCAATCAATTAACTTCTAAAACACATGAGAAATAAAAGCCAACTTGCCATGGAAATGGAAGAGTAAAGGGCAGAGGCTGGGAGCAAAATAGAAAGCCTGTGATTCCCGTGAAGGCGTTTGGCATTTTTATATCCTTTCTTTAAAACTGCTTATGAAGGAATCGTGCCACTGAGCCCACACCAAGAGCAAAAGCATAACGCTGAAATGATTTTCTCACGCGCCTCCCTGGGATCACTCTAGGAAGCATGGGGTTGAGCAAGCGGACCCTGAAGTGCTCCCTATCTGCACACGTGCTTAGCACATCTTCATTTTTCAACACTCCTCACTTATATTGACGTTGATTTTGCTCTCCTTCCCTCCCTTCCTGAAGTCCCATCACCTTCCTGCCTTCTCACAGTGCCCTTCATTGTGGACTTACTTTTTCTAATGCATGTCTCCCTGCTCATTTAAACACACCAGTTTCTTTGATTTACTCCAGAAACCACCCCATGCAACATTTAATTCTTTGTTCTTAGAAGCGGTGGTCTTATTTTCTTCTTGGGAGATTTTTTTATCATTTAAACAATTTGAGGGATTTTTCTGTTTCCCAACATGGGGTGGGGTTTGAGGGGCTTCTTCTGCTTTCCAACACTGTTTATCAGTAAAACCTTTGCCTTTGGAAATTGAGGGAAAAAACGCCCTCCCCCGATCCAGGAACTTTGGCGTTTACCCAGGACATTCGCGCTCCCGACTGCTGATCCCAGAACCGCAGGTTCGGCTACAGGGGCTCCACTCGCTCCACTCTCCGGCCACATGTCCAGGTGCTGAGGTCCTGCTGGTACATTCTCCAGCCTTACACCACTATTCCAAAAGTTATGTCTTAGGTGAACAAATCAGGGCACAACGGAAAATCATTCACTGGCTTACAGAGTCACTGGGATTGCGATTAAATCACGCCTCCTAGAGCCCCACACATACAAATTGAAAAAGACCAAACATAAGTTGGCATTTGCTTCTTGTCACAGTGATATAATGGTCCGTTCTCTCAGTTCTCCTGTCAGATCATATGGTCTTGTTACGAAAACAGCGCACCCATATTCGCAGGACAGCCCTGAGAATTCAGTACGTACGACAGAGATGGGGTAAAGAGGGAAGTTGGGGTGGCACAGCCACAAAGGAAAACTAACACAGTCTAAGAAACATAACAGTTTTAAACGGACAAATGACAAAAACACAGAGTCATACATCAGAATGGAAAATAAAACCTAAATGTTCTTCCATAACTGGAGTGAAGCAGACATTTCGGCAAACCTAGCAACTGTGATTTGAAATGTTGGTGGTCTTCTTTCCTTGTAATTAAAAAAAAGTATGATTTAATTTTAGCACTTTCCTTTATGCCTTCTTTCTTTTTTCTGAAAGAGTTCCCATCAAATATAAACGTTAACATTACAGCAAGTTTTCTTTTGAAAGCCGTTTACTTGAAAGACTTAGGCAAATGGATTCTATGAAATTCCGTCACTTCCTTCCACTTACTCTGCAGCTTATTTTGTATTGATTAACTGAGAAAGATAACCATGAAAGAAGAGAAAGGAATATACTCATTCTCTTGTTTATATTTATATTTTCATCCACTTTAAACAAAGGCAGCCGAAGAGGCCGTTTCTGGGGCCGCCAAGGAATGGGTGCCAAGACTTGGAAGGTAAACTATAATAATTTCTCTTTACTTCTGAAAAATCAGATATATCACAGTCATGGCAAACATGTTAAAAGTAAAATTAACTGAACAAAATCATGTTGAGAATAATAAGTAAATATTAGCAAAATTCAGATTAATAACTATAGATGGAGTTGAGCAAGCTGATCCTTCCAGATCCAAACAATTTTCTGCACTTAATAGCAACATGATTTATAAGGGATTTTGCAGAAATTAGAGAAACACTCTAATCTTCACGTTTCCCATTTCAAAATGTGAATGATAATCATATTTACCTAATGGACTTTGCAGGAGTAGAATGAAGCACTAAGCACAGTGCGTAGCCCATACTAAACTTAATAAAAGTTAACAATAATTAATAATGATAATGACAAATTGTATGTACTATTATATTAATGTCATTAATTAGTTTCTAGAAGTCTAACCAAAACTCTATTCATTCTGATCTTAACTGATCTATATCTCTTTAGAATTTATTTTGAGATTAGGTTTTTAAATGCTGTTTTTAGAGGAGAGAATTTAGAAAACTATGCTACATAGGTTTGTGTGAGCCCAGATAATGCTTTTCTAGGCAATAAAATAATTAGTTCCTGCAGATTTTTTCCAATAATGTCAGATTTTAAATTCAACCTCTTTCAGATTTCAAGAACTTTTAAATTTATGCTTGAAAAAAAAATCTCAACAACTCAGTGTATTGATAGCACAGTACACTGAGATTTTGTATGAAGATTGTCATTAAATTGAGATTTTGTGTGAAGATTCAGTCTGAAAATTGCAGAAGGGGGGAAACCATGTCCTTTTAAACAATTTGCTGGCGTTAAGGATTAACAATCTAATGCCATTCATGGAAAAAAAAAATCCAACATGAAAACTGTCAAACTTCAGTTGGTCAAATCGTTCTGGCCTACTTGAAGGGTGTTTATGTTTCCCGTTGTGAATATCATAGCTCTTTGCTCATTTAGCAGCAAGCTGGCGTTGAAAGGCTGGGCTAGCTTTCACAGCAGACTAAAAATATGTTGTAAAAGACCAGCATCTGGGCTTGCACATCATTTAAACCAGACCACATGGGGCAGATGAAGAGAAATAGAGACAGATCTACAAGCTAAATTTGCATACAGAAATCAGTGAAATTTAAAGAAAGCACAGTATAGTATTTAAAGTTCATCACCTTGCAGAGAACCAGATCTCTGGATGAAACCAGGGAGAACCTGCCTTTGTGTCTTCTAGTTGGTGTTGTACTTCAACATTGAGGGAAGTGTTAAATGTTTTGTTTAAATTATAGTACAGTTTTGTTCCATTTGGTTTTTGTTTAAATTATTATATAATATATTCCATTCGGTTTATGTATAAAATGACCCTAATGATGCTTTTCATATATTTTCTGGCAGCATATTTTGCTTCATTTGTATTTTTGAGCCCCCCAAAAATGATATTACAACCTCGTTTTAAAAAGACAAAATTTGTCATATCTACTAATTCAGTCTGATTTATGAAAATGCTAAGGAAATATAAAATATAGGTTATTTCTGGGACAGTACATGATCTAAAAAACTGACTGTATTTCCATTCTGTCAAGTTTCTATGTGGACATGTCTGGAGAGTTCATGAAAACATCAGATTGGAAGAGGTCTGTGAAGATGACAAAGGGAACATCATTGTCTAATCAAATCTTCTTGTACATACATTGTTGGATGAGAGAAGAGGAGGACAAAAGGCAATAAACTCTCTACATATGCAAATGTGTGAGTGTAAGGATATTACAGTCATTATATTTTCAATAAAGAATCATGAGGGTAAATTTCAAGAATCTCAATTTAGGGAAGTAAATAACTAAAATATATTACGTAGAATTCTTCAAAACAGGCTAAAATTTTACTAAATTTGTATTTAACTTTCCTTTCCCCTCCCCCAATTCCTAGCAGGTTTTGTCAGTGAAAAAACATAGATTTCTTGGTTTTTACTACATCATTTACCAACTCTTTAGCATCTGTTAAATGTAGATGTAAACATAGGTGATAGAATTATAAAAAGAAGAGAAGAAAGAAAAAGGCTGCTTTTAATTTGGAAAAGGCTATGTAGAAAGTGTAGATAAATCCCTATCTTTACAATTATTTTGAATCATAAAATTCTGTAGGCACCTTCTCAGACTTAATTATACACTCCTAGATGACCTAGTTATATAGCTAGATTAACATCACTCTACACTATCAAAAATTACAAAATTACACAATCTTGTAACAAATTGTAAAAAAATTCCCAGTTTTGTTTCTTGGTTTGCAGTGTACCAGGCTAGCAGCGTTTTGTGTGAGGTTGAAAGCATTCAAATATTTTAACACTACAGCACTCCTCAGCCGAGTGTTGGAAACTATTTTCATAATGGCTCCTAGAACAGCAGGAACAGATGGATATTTGAAGAAGCCCACCTGGTCTGAGGAACTGAGAAGTCCATTAGTTATTTCAATACAAAAGCATTACAGAACCGCTAAAAGAATATTGTTAGCACAATTAGAGGGAAATAAAAACATTTTACTTTTGATGAGCAATTACAACTTTGATGGCTAAAAGAATTAAGTTTATTTTAGAGACCTTCAAGAATGCAAATCTTTCTCATAAATATCAGATGAAAAAAATAATAGAAAAATACTGAGGACATCAGTTTATAAAAATGAAGGGATTTTATATTGCTAAAGAACTAAGAAGAATGGGTTGTGTGATGTTTGAAGAAATACGGCTGAATAGTTGGTTATCTTTCTTTATTAGGGTTTTCATGTTTCAGGAAAGATAAAAATTATAGCTGGGGCAGAATTTTATGATTCCAGCAATAAATTACTCAACATAATACTGTGAGGCTTGCCCAATACGCACACATTTGTACTTTTGTGTATAATTAAAAAAATAAATAAAACCAACCCAGATTCTGACTCTCCATATAAACTCACAGAAAAACATCTGGCACAGTCTGTAAACAACTGGCTGATAATTCACAGAAATTCCCTTTCCAGAAAACATTTTTCTATTGATTGTATCTAGTGATAAAACATTTCTAGTCTTAAAGATATTTTGTATTTAAACAGTTTGTACATTTTTTCTTTTTTAATTAGAGAAATCATAGAAGTAATAAATGATGACACGATTATGTCAAACAACCCAAAAGTGTCTGGGAAAATAATTTTATTTACCCTCAGCTACCCTTGCTTTCAGCCATCAATCCCACTTCCCTCTCAAGAGCTAACTACTAATTACAGTTTGGAGTTTATATTTTCAAACCATTTTCTAGGAGTTCAGTAATATATACAATGTATGTGTGTATTCATAACTAGTTTTTTGGTAAACATCAAAGGGTATCAAAGTATTAATTTTTCTGACATGCCTACATATTAATCATCATGTCTTTTAGATCTTTTCAGTTTGTATGTATATATCTACCTCATTCTTTTAACAGCTACATTGTAACCATTCTCCACATCATGAATATTTTCATTGTTTCTCATGCTCATCATTGCAAATTGCATCCTTACATAAGTATTTGTGTGTGTGTGTATTTACATGCACACACATCTGTCTTTGTGAAAGACGTGCATTTCCTTTGCACAAAATTCTAGCAGTGGAAAGGCTGAATTTCCATAATGTTCATTTTTAAAAACAATGTGTTTTTAAGCTAGCATTCTATATAACTTCATTGTTTTCATTAAGTAATTCACTCCAAGTAAGCTTTAAGTTGTTGTTTCTTTTTAAATGTAATAAACATATATGTTCTTCAGAGGCAAGGTGTCTGATCTGATATCTATAATGAGTAAAGTGATTAACCATTCTGCTTTCTCTTTACAGAATAAACATTAGAAAATAATGTAAGCTATTGAATTGTTATCTTTTGAGTAAGTTTAACTATGGCTATATATTTAGATGGGATCTACCTCCTTCATATTCTTCAAAAGAAAATTATTTTTCAACAGCAATAATTTTGATATGAAAATCAAAAGAAAATTAATTTTCAACAGCAATTACTGTGATATGGAAATGTGTATTAATAAATATTTCTGTAACTTTATGAAACATATTAAACAACTCAGCCAAATATTTACTAATCTTCAAAATGTCAATTAGAATATTTTATTTATGATATTTGAAATGACAAGGAAAAATTATACTCAGTGGCTTTTCTGAGACAATGTTTTATAACTGAAAGGATTCATTAGCTCTGGAAGTTTGACTTTATGCTATTATTTGTGATTATTTACCTCTGTTTAACTTAAATACTAAAAATAAATTCATTTTTTTTGGTTAAAGTGATACACATATCTTTCAATGTTCTCATAAGCAACAATAATAAAAAAACTGCATTTATGTTAACAAAACAACCATAGATTTGGTAAAATATAAAAGTTAAAATTGAAAATAAGTGAAATACTGAAAATTTTTTATGTATTTACTGAAGGTATTCCACTGGTATTAAGATGAATACATATATAACTGGCAGAAGAAAGTGCGAGTTTCTTGAGTTTCATTCCATGTTCTTAATTAACTTCAGACGACTCAAATGACTTACCTTACCAGCGTCACAATCAGTTCCATCCATTGGTGGATCTAGCTTCGTTCTGCATTCTTTCTCACCCTCTACCTTGCACCATAACCCTGTGCAAATAACATGCTGAAAACAAGGCCATAATAACTAATAAGGAGAGGCATCATATTTTTGAGGTGAAGTCAATAATTTTTGAGAAAGCTGTTTTGATAGAACAACAGAAATTGTCTGAAGAAAAATATGCTTTAGGTACTTTTCATATAAACTTATCATTGAAATAGCATATGGCTGATGTATAGTGATGAGAATATTGATACATGAAAAACAGAAAATCTGTTTAATATATTTAAATATTTGTACATTTCTTAAATAAGACACATGTGATTACTCAAGATTAAGTAGCTACAACAGAACAGTGTAGGCTAAAAACCATTATTTGTACCATTCCATGAACCAGGCTGGAAGAATAAAAGTGATGTGTTTGTGGTATGAATTTAGTGCCCGGTGTCCTAAAGCCTGTCCTCACTTATGCTCTGCTTTATGCTGAAAGGCCATGGTTAGTATTTCATTATTTCACCAAATAGCTTTGGCCCTCGACACAATACAGACTCTGTTATCAGTCATTTTCACCTCAGTCTGAATGAGTTCTAGGTCTCCAGGATACAATGAACTTTTTCCAGGGAAAAGTTAGAGGGAATAGCAAAAATCCTGGGATTGGGCAGCAGAGACATAGTGACCGTGAAAGAAGAGAACTCTGAAAACAGGCAGGAAGGAAGACTGTCAGAAACCTAAGCCCCAGCTCCAGTGGCTGCCATCCCAGAGACAGAATGAGGCACACAGGACCCATTCACATTTCATAGAAGTATGAAATCCATGAGGGACATTTAAAGGTGATTGGAGTAATGCAGAGTGAAGATGACTGCATTACCTATCCAGATACGTGGAGAAGGTGGAGGAAGACAGATCAATAAAGAGAATAAGTCATGGCAATGTGAAAGGCACAGTCTCAAATGAGATTTTAAAGTAAACAAGATTTTAAAGATTGAAAAACCAAGTCTTGAATACCACGAAGGACGAGGGACTCCATATTTGGAGGGAAAAAGAAGCCACTTAGCAGTTGACCAGCAGGTTGAGAAGATAAAAAGGCTATTTTAGGGGGTTTACTCTGATGGTATAGGCAAAATAGATGAAAAATCACCACAAAGTAAAAATTAGCTTATGACCCAAATTTATTAAATACTTTGGGAAAGATATTTAAATGAATGCTTTAAGCAGGTTAGTTACAATTCTAATACTGAATTTGTCACAAGGCCCCAAATAATATTTTCCTATTCTTTCTTTCTTTAAAAATATAATTTCTCAGGGCGCCTGGGTGGCTCAGTTGTTTAAGCGACTGCCTTCGGCTCAGGTCATGATCCTGGAGTCCCGGGATCGAGTTCCGCATCGGGCTCCCTGCTCAGCAGGGAGTCTGCCTCTCTCTCTGACCCTCCCCCCTCTCATGCTCTCTATCTCATTCTCTCTCTCAAATAAATAAATAAAATCTTTTAAAAAATAAATAAATAAAAATATAATTTCTCTTAAAATTTATATAATGTATGGCAAGAGTGGGATATATCCTATTCCCCTTATTTTATCTGCTGTGATAGCTTTTCCGCTTCAAAATACTTCATCCAAATATATTGCATTATATTTAGGCAATGATTTAGCTTAACTTACATGCTTTGTTTACATATAACATTTACCAAAAATTCATCCAGGGATTTATTTTAAAGAATGTCAATGTCTAAATCAAATTGCTTCTCTGCAATATTTTAGACTCTTTCAAATAAACAGATAGGTTTTTTATCATGTACTTTTGTGCACACATTTATATTTGAATTAATGGATCTCTAACCTAAGAATCATAGTTCCTAAATGTATTTTTCCCCTTAATACCTTTCTGTTAAGGTTGTCATTTAATCATGGGATCAAATGCTAAATTTGCCAACAAAGAACAAGTTTGCTTTATGTGTATTCAATAAATCTTAGCTGTATTATTACATGAGTTATTTTTGCCAAGCTCATTAGTTAACAAATGCATATTGAACAAAAAAGCAAATCTTGTATACTGTAGTTTTATAATAATACTGATTTACTGAACACTGTTGGTGGTCTAAATTCTGACCTTCCACTATTATCTGCTATTCAAAACAGCAGGTACTCTAATTGATTCCCACTTGAGGCGCTGGGAGCATAAAAGCAAACTTGGCAGCTTTTCAAGATAAGCACAATCATGTAGAATAAATCTCTCAGAGAGGAGATCTCTTTACCCTTTATGTTCTGCAGGTCCAGGGATCTTATGGGAAGTAAATTACAGCCTCATTCTTAAAAATAACTCAGATTCAGGATTTCAAACTAAACTGTCAAAAGTAACACAAGAAAATGTTGAAGAAATGGTATGGACTGTTTTCACCTTGAGAAGTAGAATATCTCAGATGTGGATATGAAGGCTAATATCAAGCCCTTCTTAAGATATTACAAGGATACTATTAAGGGGCAAGGGACACCTGGGTGGCTCAGTCGGTTAAGGGTCCAACTCCTGATTTTGGCTCAGGTCATGATCTCATAGTCCTGAGATCCATCCCTGCCTCAGGCTCCCCACTCCGTATATGTTAGGCTAGAGTCAAATTTTTTTTTTTTAATAAGCCAATTGCTTTTTTTTTTTTAAGATTTTATTTATTTATTTGACACAGAGAGAGACAGCAAGAGAGGGAACACAAGCAGGGGGAGTGGGAGAGGGAGAAGCAGGCTTCCCGCCGAGCAGGGAACTGAGCCACCCAGGCGCCCCAGAGTCAAATAATTTTTGCAACTGAATTGCTAAAAGCACTTAATGTATCAATTAAGAAAAGAACTTTAAAACTTCAAATTCAAAGCTTTGCATAGGAATCCAGGACAGAAATGCACACCTCAGCTTTTCCTAGAAAACTAATAAATAATAATGCAACATTCTTTTTTAAAATTCTTCCATAATAAGAAAAGACCATTAAAAGCATATAACAGGAATTTGGATGTTTATCTCAAGTAGGCTTTTTAAAATGTTTACACAAAAATACCATATAGTTTAAATGAAATAATTTAAGTGGAAGATTAATTGTCCATGTATAAAAATCATAAATTTTATCTTCAAAGATAACCTATACTCATATCTTTCTTTATAACAAATAGTTACATTAAGATGTTCTGAAATTTATGTCAAAATAAAAAAATCTTGGGGTGCCTGGGTGGCTCCGTCAGTTAAGCATCTGCCTTCGGCTCAAATCATGATCCCAGGGGTCCTAGGATCGAGCCCCGCATTGGGTCCCTGCTCAGCGGGAAGCCTGCTTCTCCCTCTCCCACTCCCCCTGCTTGTGTTCCCTCTCTCGCTGTGTCTCTCCCTGTCAAATAAATAAATAAAATCTTTAAAAAATTTTTTTAAATTAAAAAAATAAAAAAAATCTTAGGTGCATACATATGGAAGTAACAATTAAATCTTGTATATGTAACTCCTTGTTCTACCACTTATATTATCTTCCAAAATACAATTTCAATAAGTTAACATTTGGTTGCAAATGTAATTCAGTATGGGATAATATTATTAAAAACATTCATTTCCATCACAGATCATCATAGTACTTTTAAGGGTAGAAGAGAAGAAAAAGGGGGAGAAGGGTATTTTAAAACACAGAAAACAAAGACTCTAAGGGAATAATAAAAAGGAGGAATATAGTTCTTTGTAAATACTAATAAAATGGAAAATTAATAAAGAAAAGAGAGAAGGTAAAAAAAAAACACCCTACTATTAGGAATAAAATGAAGGTATAGCTACAGATAATGTCAAGTTTAAACAAATAAAAAGATATGGACAACTTTCTGCCAATAAACTTGACAACTTACAGGAAATGAAAAGATATTTTTAAAAACTTACTAAAAACTTACTAAAATGGACTGAAGAAGAAAAAGAGAAGCAGAACTATTCTGTAACAATAAAATAGCTAAAAGTGATTGTTAAATATCTTCCCACAAAGGATACATCTGGTCCAAAAACTAACAGTCTTTCAAAAAACTTAGATTCTCATTTTATGTGAGCTCTCTAGAGAAGAGAAAAAGAAGGAACACGTTTGAACACACTTACAATATCCAAACTAGACAAGGATTTCAAAAGAAAATGAAAACAGTAATCTACCTTATTTATTAATCTAGATTTAAATATGCTAGATTAAATATGCTAAGTTTTAACAGCAAAGCATTAAAAAAATGCAATGCCATGGCCAAGTTGGGTTTTTCTTCAGAACACAAGGTTACTATAATATCAGAGATTTGATGAATATAATCAAGTGCATCAATAACTTTAAAATCTATGATTTCTGTATCTATGGTACAAAGTACATAATGCAATTCAGTATCTATTCATTAAAAAAAAAATCTTAGCAAACTAGCCACTGAAAGAAATGTCTTCACAATTACTGGACACCTATGAAACTCTACAACAAACAGCATGAAAAAGAGTGAAATGTTGAAAGTTTTCTTTTAAAATTAGGAAAATGGCAAAGATAGCATCTTGACACCCACATCAGCAAGTGAGTACATGGTGTATTCAAACTGGCAAGAGGAAAAAAATAACTGTCAATGTAAACTCCTGAACTCAGCTAAAATTTTATTCAAGACTGACAGTTAAATAAAGAGTCTTTCCAGGAAACAAAAACTGAATATTTACCACCAACCAATCTTCTCAAAAAGGAACTTCTAACTGATGTATTTCAAGAAGGAATATGATCTCATAGGAAAGGACTGAAAAACAACAGTGAGCAAAGAGACTGATAAAAATGAGGATAAGTCTAAATAAATGTTGAATATGGAAAGCAACAATAATTGGATTTTAGCCAATGTTATAAAACTTCCTCATAGGGGGAAAAAAATACTAGAAATGTAGCTTATTTACATCTCAAAAACTTTATTCTTTAACAGAGAAGATTTGGCCCTTGGCAGTCAAATAAGCTTGATGTTTTTTCTCTTTTCCCTCCTCTACTCCAAATATTTCAAGATCTTTAGTGGCAGAAGTTGAGTAGCAGACATGGGGAAAAATGCAGTCCAAGCCCAGCCAAAAAAATGAGGCGGCAAGCTGCAAAGGACTCCTGAACAGAACACATCAGAAAGTATGAAAGAGAGAGTCAGGAGTGAGAAGAAATGTAGAGAAAGGAAGACTTTCAGGACCTAGTTAATGAAGCTCCAAAGAAAAGAAAAAGAATGTAAAGTAAAAAGGAACTCTCTGAAATATTTCAAAGAAAAATGATGCGGAAATCCCTAGTATGAAAGAGAGAGAAAAAATAAAAAGATTCCCCTTTTGCAATGGTGGAGTCAGTTCCCCAAGGCCAACCATCTTGTAGATCACAACAATCATTTGTGGGCAGAATACAAAAAACAACCACCTGCTGGTTCTGGAGAATGAACAGAGGTAGGTGAACTTTTTAGGGGAGCTGAAGGGATTGGCACAAGTTGCGTTTACCACCTTTGTAGCTTTGATCTGACCATGGGCTGTGGTCATGGCATGACACTAAATGGCTAAAGCAACAGTGAGAAACATGCCATCTTTTTAGACTCGTGAAGACAGACACTGCTGTGGTGAAAGCTGTCAAAAACTGACTGGCCAATCTCAAAAGGAAGAGAGAGAAGCCTGTCATCAGCTTGCACCTGACCCACACATCCAGAGAACACACTCCGTATAGGCTAGATAAGGAAAAAGTGGACTGAAGGTATGAGCTGTTGTCCATGGTGGGTAAGACAAAGTTTCCAGTTTGAATCTAACACTTAATTCTCTGGGGAGGGGTAGGGGTTGTGGATGAGTGCGGAGAGGAGATACTCTTTAGAGGAATATAACAGAATTCAGAGTACCTGCAACAGGGTCAGCAAACTTACTCTGTAAAGTGCCAAAGAGTATATATTTTAGGCTTGTGGCCATATGGTCTCTGTTGCAACTATTCAACACTGTCACTGTAGCTTGAAGGTGGCCAAAGAGAACATATGAACAAATGGGGGTGACTGTGTTCTAGTAAAACTTTATTTACAAAAGCAGGGAGCCAGTCCCCAGGCCACAGTTTGTAGGAAATTAATGTATTAATATATAATGTGTTAATGTACTCATATTGCAGAACAAAACATGTCTACACAAATATTTATTCACAAGTGATCAGAGTAGCCTTACTCATAATAGCTAACATCCCAGATGTCTACTAAGGGGTGAGTTAATAAAGAAAATAGGTTATCTACCAGTGGAATACTATTTACCATGAGAGAAAAAGACTGATTCCTGATACACATAAAAGCATATATTGAATGTATGATTTTTGAATGCAGGGGGAAAACATGGTTTCTCTAATAGGAAGTGGTAAAAGAGAAAAAGAGGAAAAATAGAATATAAATATGAAACACTAACACAAAACAGGTTGACAGAATTAAAATTCCAAATAAAACTAATTTAAATAAATGCAAAAATGTTAAATTAGCTGATGAAAATACAAAAAAAACCCCTATTACATTGATTTAAACAGAAAAATACTGCTTTTCTCTAGTAGACATATCTATATCTAGATCCATAGCCATAGGTATATTTATATCTGGAAAGGCTGAAGATAGAGGTATGGAAAATATTAGCCAGAATAGAAGTTTTAATGCCAGACAAAATAGATTTTAAGGCACAAGTCATAATAAAATAGAAAAGGAAAAAAGGATCAAGCAAATGAAAAACTGTGTGTATATACCTAGTAATATAAATCAACATTATTTAATATATATAATTCTCTGCATGAATAAATTAAAAAACAAATCCAAAATGTCTCTGGTGCTAAAGAAATATTTAAGCTAAAAGAAAGGGAAGGTACTATATAACATTTTAATTCCAAAGTAGGGAAGAATGCGTAGAAGATGGAAAAACAAGGAAACAAACAAAATATATAAATAGCCCAACCTTCATGGAAGAATTTGATGGATTCGTCCACCACAAAATTAAGAGACAAAGGACAGTGTATAAAAAGTTAGTACACACACAACAAACACACTATTGCTAAGGCATAAGGAATTTTTACCTAGAACATAGAACAGCAAATCAGCAAGAAAAAAGCCAGAAAACTGAAAAAATGGGTGAAAATGTAAATAGGCAATTTACAAAGATAGGGACTTAAAAAGATAAAAGCCCATGTCAGTAAAAAGTCATGGGAAAAAATGAGTTCTAGGAAAAGAAGCAGCTGGATTACGCGGTCAAGTAAGTTGCCATGAAACTCATGTCCTCACAGACTAGGCAGTGCTAAAGCTCGAAGGATAAGATTTAGCTTTGATTAGAATACGACACATTCAGAATCAATTCCTGGTAGTTCTAACCCACCATAGTTTTACTGCTCTTATAGGAAGGAAGGATTTAAAATTTGCAACTTCATCAATCTTTTTTTAAAATTTTATTATGTTATGTTAATCACCATACATTACATCATTAGTTTTTGATGTAGTGTTCCATGACTCATTGTTTGCGTATAACACCCAGTGCTCCATTCAGTATGTGCCCTCTTTAATACCCATCACCAGGCTAACCTGGCAACTTCATCAATCTTGACAACATGTTTTATCAGTGATGCTATCTTAATTGCCCTAACAATTACTAGCCATCGAGGGCTATTTGATGCCACGTCTTTTCAAGTCCAAATTCCTGTTGCCTCTGGAATTTCACAAGGCCAGATCAAAGACTCAGCCTTTTAGAATTCTTCATAATCTACCTCATTTCAATGGCAGCCTCTTCACTGGATCACATGAGAGGTTTTAGAAGTCCATTGCCTTTGATGTACCAATTCAATATAAGAAAAATGTGAAACTGGAACTTTCTTCATTACTTTTTTAAGTCACCATATGATTTGATCAAAGCAGGAAGCTTTCTATATGATATAATATACATCCAATTCACTATGTGCCTACTCCAAAACCAAAGGCAGATCCTTAGGTTTCCTGGAGGTCTTCAGGTTTTTAGCATACTTCCTTCTCACTCAAAAAATGCAACTCTCATGCAGCCACTCCTTACTGTTTCTAGGGAAACACCCATACTTCTGAATTCTGAGCCAGGGTAAGTAAGTTCAGGAAGCTACTATGATGACTTGATGCTGTTTGGAGCTGGCTCAGCCACAAGATGCCAGATGGCCTAGAAGTACCAACTACTTAGGACTCAGGAACCAGCCTTCAAGAAGTTAGCACATTAAGCCAGAAGAGTGAGCTATTATTACTGGAGGTTGAGTTGTTTCACAATCATTTAAATATTGTCTTTATGCCTCAACAGATGTCTATTCCTTTAAACATTTTGCAGATGTAAGTTACGATCCTAAGGGTAAATTTACATCATTAATTAGATCAGCATGTATGTAATGTTGGAGTCTCTAGCACTTGTGTATA
Organism: Neomonachus schauinslandi; assembly: GCF_002201575.2. Classification (NCBI taxonomy): domain Eukaryota; kingdom Metazoa; phylum Chordata; class Mammalia; order Carnivora; family Phocidae; genus Neomonachus; species Neomonachus schauinslandi. Next base: position 21,589,213 of record NC_058409.1, on the reverse strand, counting down.
ACTATCTGTTTACACATATGGAAAGCCATATTTCTTAGCTAATTCAAATACTATGGACCAACTGCCATTGTCTCTAAGACTCTACCATGACACACATGTAGAAGAGTTGCTATGAATCCTCACTCCATGCAACCTGATACTTATTTATAATTGATGGGAAATGGGATGATCATAGGATGCCTGATTAACTCACATATAAGATGTGAAACATAAGCCATCTGTACTTATAGTTGGTTTTTGTGTAATCACTGAGTTAATACTGAATAACATTTAGTTTATCTTAATGCTATCCTGACGTATGATATATCCAAGACTTGACTATGAGTGAAAATTTAGAATCATTATTCCATCATTCAACTGGTTCACTTCTTCATTCAACATATATTTTTTGAGCACTGTTTTAGGTGCCAGAGGAACAGTAATAAAAAGGACTGATAGATAATTTCTTCGATGTTACCAAGCCTGTCTTCTAAGAGACTTGTTTTGTTTATAAAGGCTGGATGACTGACTAGCAGATGTGGTGACTGCATGTGTATCCACGTGTGTGGCTTAACCAGGAGAACTCTCCAATATTCTACACTTCACAACTATTTCCCTTATATTTTTAAGTTATACCTCCTGACACTTACATGTTCAGGGATTTCCAGATGGCTCCAACTCACAGAGTACCAAATCTTGTGGGAAAAACAAATAAATTACATATTCTCAGACTTCTTTTTACTCTGCTCTTTTCCGCCTTTTCATTTCCACTTTGAAAAATGTCTTCACTGAGCCTCCATGATCTTGCTTTCTCTTGGTTCTGTTCCTACCAACAGATGTCTTCAGAGTTTTACTTGTTGGTTTCTCCTTATGTTCCTCGTCTCCAAATATGGTAGTCACCAACTTCTCTGTCTCTCCCTTGTCATTTTTATCTAACTCCATTCCTGCTGTAATCATCTAGTATCACATCTTCATTATCACCTACTTATTGATGACTTCCACATAAATATCTATCCCGGACCAACTTACAGCTCTAGCTGGATATTTAATGAGCATCTTAAACTTGAAACATGACTAAAACTTCATTCCAGGGCATTCTGCTTTCTCTTTTCTCTTTCCATATTCCTCCCACGATAAATGCATAGCCTGCTCTCTCACTGCCTTCAGATCTCAAAATAAATGTCACTTTCTCCAGGAGGCCTTCCCAGATCACCCTATAGAAAATAACATCACTCCTACCCTCCCAATCCCTGGTTTTACTCCTTATTCTTCTTACCTGGGTTTACACCTCTCCAAAACATTTATTACCAACTGACATGTTATAAATGTATTTGCTAATATGTATTTATAAATGTTTTCGCCTGTTTTTTGCAACAAAAATGTAAGCTCCATGAAAGGTGGGGGTCTTCGTTTCCTGCTCTATTATTAGTGTACAAAGCTGTGCTTGAAAAGTAGTTGGAACTCAAAGAAATATTTATAAACCAGTGACTATATTTGTAAATAATCTCTTCAATGGCTCTATTGATCTAGGCACTACACTTTGTACTCTGCACTAATTTGGAATTGAACTCATGATTTTCAGGAGTTGTATCAGAAAATGATTGTGGAATCACAGAGGTCCATTCTCTTAGCTCTAAGACTCAGAAAGATAACATAGTCCAACTTTTTGTTTTATAGAGTGTGTCTTAAAGAGAAAAAAATTTTTGACTAAGGCTACACAACTAATAAGAGGCAGAAGCATTATTAAAGACTGGGTTCATGGCCCTCCAACCAGTGTTCTTCAATCAAACCCTGACCCAGAGGTGTTGCTTTTCCACAGCAGTCCAATTCTTTCAGGATTGTTTTAAAAATAATTTTTAAGAAATATTACACACAGATAGAAATAAAGAAGAAACTGATTTTATCAATAAAAATGTCAGACACATAAAACTTGAGGGTAAAAAAAGAATATTTCTGAATACCTGAAACTTAATTTTATTTACAAAATGCCTAGTTAAAAATACAGCAACATCCTAGGACACTGAGAAATACAGATTTAAAATCCTATAATAAACACTTACATTTTCAGAGATGGAAGAAACTCCATGCAGGTAGGTTAGTGAGAAATAACATATAATAGAGGAGAATAGCTTAGAAAAATAAAATAAGTCAATTAAGATATTTCTTAACCCTGATGATGCAGATGCTATAGCAGAAGAAACGAAGTCAGTTAAATAAACAGGATATGATTTATGATTTTTTTTTTTTGAGACACAGAGAGAGCATGTGATGGGGGTGTCAGGGAAGGGCAGAGGAAGAGGGAGAGAGACAATCTTAAGCAGGCTCCATGCTCAGTGCAGAGCCCAATGTGGGGCTTAGTCTCATGATCCTGAGATCATGACCTGAGCTGAAATCAAGAGTCAGACACTGAACCGACTGAACCACACAGGCACCCTGGGATCTGATCTATGATTTTAACCCTTAAAGAAGTTTGAGTTCCCTAAGAGGCAGTAAAGCACAGTGGTCAAAATGTACTCCATTGTTTGGATCTGCACCTAACCCTCCCTCCTGATGGGTATAAGAACTTAACAGTTATTTAACTTCTACAGGCCTCAAATTTTGTTTGTAAAATTTGTTGTAAAACAGGGCCAAGTAATAACTATGGCATATAATATCTATAGGAATCAAATTAGATCACAAATATAATTAATGTACTATGAGGCATTTTTTGAGAGTTCAAAATATTGTAGAATGGTATTAGTACGATTTAACTAACTGCAATATAAAATAATTTCTAAAAGCTCTTAAATACAATGCTTGTGAAAAATAATCTAAAATTTACCAAAATCATGTTTGCAGTTGATCATTTGCAGAGTTTTTCTAACACTTGGGGTGCCTTCTAAAACATGAAAATTTTACATTTATCAGCACTATCAATTCTCTATATCGCATGAACTGAAACTACCTCCCACATAATACTACAATGGGGAGCAGAAAGAGCCTAGTCTGTTTTCCAAAACAATGCTAATCTCAGCACATGGAAATGTACCTCAAAACACTCGTTTTGCCATGAAGATTTAAGAAGGAAGACTATAACCCACTTTTTTGATTGTCTGAAGGCCCAGAATGAGAACAGTGAACAAGAAGGTCAGGGAGGTATCAGGGGCAGATTGTACAGAGCCAAGTTGCCTACTATTGAATCATCACACCTGAGACTAAGTCTCAAGGACCTATAACTTTGCCACATACAAACCCTTGGGAACCAGCTCACAATCACACACCTACACCAGCAGTTCCTTTTTTTTTTTTTAAAGATTTATGCCTGTGTGTGTGTGTGTGTGTGTGTGTGAGAGAGAGAGAGAGAGAGAGAGGAGGGGCAGAGAGAGAGAATCTCAAGCAGACTCCACACTGAGCATGGATCCTGACGCAGGGCTCGATCTCACAACCTCAGATCAGGACCTGAGCCAAAACCAAGATCAGTTGCTTAACTGACTGAGCCACCCAGCCACCCTGCCAACAGTTCCTTTTGAGCTCCACTATTGCCAGATGGATTCTATAGTCTACACATTTTTTGACATGTCACATTTAAGGCAGCTCCAACTCCTTCATACATTCACTTATATTAATCTTAAGTCAAACGCTCACTGAATGCCTGCCATGTGCCAGCCGCTGGGCTAGATGCTGAAGAAATGCTCTCTGCCCTCCTGGAGCTTATCCACCAGTGTGGGAAATGGATAAGAAGAAAATGGTAAGTAAAAAACTCCTTGGATAAGAACTACAAAGAAGAGAAAGCATCAAATATTTCATAATGCCGTATGCTTTTTTACTTATAATGGATTTTAATTATGCTGCTAGTACTTCAAAACAGCATTATCTTCAACAAAGCCAAAATCCTTTGAGGCAATCATAGAAACTCAGGTAGAATGAAATACAGCTACCAACTAACTCTAAGCATGACTATCAGTTTATTCCTGCAATACAAAGTGTGTGTGTGTGTTTGTGTGTGTGTGTGTGTGTGTGTGTGTGTGTTGGGAATAGGTGGGAATAGATGGGCAAGTAGGGGATGGGCAGCCAAAAGAAAAAAGAAAAGAAAGAAGGGAAAGTAAGAAGAGCTAAAATTCTTATATCAATTAAGAAGGTCATTTTGCTCAGTCTTTCAGACTTCATATTTTCTAGACTGATACCATTTGCCTCTCTGAATAATTAGTGACCATTTGCGTATTAATATATAGATATTACAAAGTTTACCATCATATATTTACCCCTTTCCTGTAGTTCAACTATTTAAAAATGTACTCTCTAGTTTTTGTTCTGGTAGAACATATTTTTAACACTTTATTTTCAGGGTTAAAAGATATAATTCTTCCTCTCCAATTACATGTTCATGTATCTTTTCCACTATATTTTCACCCGGTTACCTACCATGTAAGAAAGTAAGAGATTTAAAATAGAAGCACTGAACTGGCACAATATAAATACTTCCTTGACTTCAGTGCCCATTTCTGAAATTGAAATTCTTGGGTCATTCCTTCCTGACTTAGATTAAATGTCCACACCTTATTTCCATCACTTCTAGAAGTGCTAGGGGAAAAAATGCAATAACCTTTTCTTAGAAAACCTCTCTTTCCAAGATTGGGGTGCTCTCAAAAGAGCCACAAACTCTGAAATAAAGTTACCTTTCCTACCTCCAATCAATGCTTCTAAACAATGAATGTGAACATACACTTAAAAAATCGCATCTGGACACAACCCTTACCTGCATCTCTTGACAAAAGGAAGCCAATGGCCCAAAGAGAATCTGACATTGCTCGTCAGCGGTGTATGTCATCCCTGGCAACTTGGAGGGAACCATCACGGAATTGACACTCTGGGGGTTTGTCTGTAGCAAGCAGTTACTGGCCTTTGATCTGGCAAAATGCAGATGTGTGTAAAATTTTGAATTTCATGTAAAAACTTGTTATAATTAGCATAGCAACAGGAAACATTTTTATAATGTTAAAAATATGTTCTTACTTTGATTTATAAGTTCTACTGAATATCCATAGAAATCATCCCCTATATGAGAATCATTTATGTACAACTATATAAGATAATCCTAATAATAATAATATTCAAGTTAACAGAATGTTTTGTATTATAAAGGTCTTTCATAGGTCTTTCAGCTAAGCTACATAACACGGTAAGGTGATTATTATTATACACACTTATAAGATGAAGAAGCTCAGACTAGGAGCGTAACTTGCCCAAAAATAATGTGTAAAGGTAAGAAATCAATTATATTGGGGGGCTGAGAGAATATATGGAAGGCTCTGTCAAGTGAGTATTAATAGTACCGATACTTTAGTATTTGACATTGTAATACAACTTCCATTTACGAGGTGACATTTAATTTTATCATGCATCTGATTCTTGTGAAGGCCATACAATATCACGCATGTTCCTTAGGAACTACTCAAGGGTTACTGTTGCAGTGAGGTGGTGAGATTAGGTATTACAGGTTCTGCATACTGTTCTCTACATCATTCACAGAATGTACTGCACATAGCTCACACCAGAGTTATGGTATGGTAGAAAACATTGTATTTTGGTGGATTTTAATATTCATTGAACAGAAAAAACAGGCTTGCCAATTGAAATGGTATGGAAACCTGAATAAAATTTATCTGTATAGTGAACTTAGCTAGCTAGGTGCTCCTCTCTACCTTCGTGAGACTTGTGCATACTTGAAGCATCTCTCACTCACTTTGTATATCATGTACTATTTCAACTGCTCCTTTAATACCAAAGGGATAAGTAAATAACAAGGGCTTTAAAATGAAAAATAAAACAATAATAATATTTTTCATTTCTTTTTCCAACCAGAGAGAAACTGCTCCCGCTGTTGAAAGTGGGAAAGACGAGAATGAGGACTATTACAATGGTGACAACGATGTATTAATGAAAAAAATTCAGAGTTTAGAAGTATCACAATGGAAGAGTGGAGCTTGTGTTAAAGAGGTTCTTTGTGATAACGGATGTGCTGAGTGATGAGCAATGAGAATGTTTCCACGGGGAAATTTTGAAGAGGCAATTAAATACTGTGACAGATAATTTTCCAATCTTACAAATCATCTTGCTCATTCTTTTATAAGAAAATGTGGAAACTAAGAAGCAGATGGGTTAAATAATATGTTCCAAATCACACTATGAGTCAGTGGGAGAGCCAGCATTGGAACCGACTGCCTTGATCCTTAATCTGGTGTCCTCTCCACTCTACCGTGCCACCTTCCCTGGTTGGTAGCAGAAGCAGGCACAGGTAAACATTGACAATACAACAATAGTAAATGACCTCAGTACCTTAGAAATCTTTCCAAATCTTCCTTGCTACATCGGGACCATGAAACATCACCAAGATTTTGTCCTTTAATCCATTCACCAGACATGATATGAAGACCATCAGCACATGATGGGTGGTCATTGTCATGATTAATGCCCATGCTGATTCAGAATATAATTAAAATAAAAAATTACATTAGATAAGTATGTCTTAACTTTTTATAATGGCAATAAAATAACAGATAAATACTTAAAATAATGGGAGATGAATTGGTTTAAAAGGTCAAAAATAAAACCAGGTTTCAGATTGATTTATTTTTTAAAATTTTGTTATTTTGTTAAAGGTAAATATTTTTATTTAGTAAAAAACATTTTCCCAATCTATCTGGTAAATAACATATTTAGTCACCTTTATCAAAATGATCTGTAGATAAATTTTTCACAGAGTAGTATATATGAAACACATAGAAATAGTTAAGCTTCTATTCAACCATACAAAATTCTTGTTCTTGCCTGGAGATCCTTTATTCATACCTTCTATCAAATCTGAAACCACATTAAAACTATTATTTTCCCCATCTGCTTCATTAGACTGCCTTCTTCCACTCATCATATAACAAAAACTGTCCCTGGGAAACCTTCCCATTCCTGGCCATCTTTATTTTTTCTAGTGAATCTTGAAGCTGTTGCTTTAAGTTGAAACTCTATTTAAAAATCTGACTTATCTCCAAATGGATGTACTAGGAGAATGTTAAATTCAATATGTGGAAAAACTGCTCTCACTATTTTCTCTTTCAAACCTCTACTTACTCCTATATTCTATTTTTCCTTCACTCTCTTCTTTGTGCCTTTGCTGGCCACCCAGTCTGCCAAATCAAGAATCTTCAGGTCATTTATCCCTTCTCTCAGATCATCATCTCCCCAGGCTATTTTATTTACTCCGTGTGAGAGGGCAAGTCCTGCCAGTTCTACTTCCCAAATATTTCTCTCATCTGTCACCTCCTTTCAATTCCTTTGTTACTATTAAAAAGGATTATAAAGTATTTAGTCTCAACAATTATTACGGCGTTATTGGGCTCCGGGGCTCTAATCTTTACCAACATTCTCTCTTTTTCTTCTACTCTGCCCCAGTGAAGTTAATTTAAAACACACCCCATTGCCATTACCTTCCGCATTACCCCTATGGCACTTCCCAGCTCTCTAACATGGTACAAAGTCTCTTTATCTTCTTCCAAATCCTTTACTGCATTTTCTTTTCAGTAAATGATTTCTCGTGTCACAAACAGTGTGTTCTTTCTTATTCTTTTACAAGTAATTGTCATTTAGCATTTTCTGTGTGTCACACACCATACAAATGGGTTTATAAGCTTGAATTAAAGACTCTACGAGGTAGGGACTATTAAAACCCCATTTTTGCTGATGAGAAATAACTTTCCCAAGGTTCTACAGTGAGAGAGTGGAAAGTGGTGAAGTCTGTAGCTAGGTGGCTGCCTCTAGAATCATGTGACTGGCCGTGATACATTTGGCATCTACAAATTCCATTCCCTCTCCTGCCCTGTCCAAAGTGTCTCTCCTTCAATGTCTTTGCCTGGATAAATTCTACTTCATCTTCAAGGATATTGTTGATTACCTTCATGAGGTTTTCTTTCACTAACTTCCATCTTATGTATGTGTACCCTGTCCTAACATCGGATTCTGCGGACAACACTGTTACAGCATTTTCTACATTGCATTATCCATTTTAACTTCTGGTTAATGCTGCAACTTCTTGAGGATAGGAACTTGCTCATCTCTCTAAGATCATGGCATACTGGAATCATACTCTATAAACCGTACTTAAATGCTGAATCAAGTCACCATGTAGAATCACTTCTATTGCAGGAAAACGTTCATATAATCCACACTGAATTCTCATAGTGAAAGTTAATAGTGAAGACACAGGAGGAGGAAAGGTTTGATTTTGTACAGGCCAAGTTTGAAATGATGGCAGGATAGTCAAGGGTTCCCTTTTCTCATTCTGTATGATCTAGATAATAAAGTAGTCCTTTATAGTAAAAGTAACAAATAGCTAAAATATCTACATTATATTTTAAAATGTTAATAAAAGAATTGTGTGGAAGCTGCTAAGGGAAATCACAACTAGACTACGTATGTGTTCTCAAATCAAAATAAAAATTTTCATGATGATCAAATTACTTTTTCATTGAGATGAATTAAAACTTTGAATCAAAATTGTTATATTTAACATGTTTTGAAAGAAGAAAATATGGCTGGAATAAGTAATTAACTTCTGAGTTAAAAATAATGAATGAGGAAATCACTGTTTGCTAACTTTTGAAGACTCCAAAAATTCTGGTCTAAATAAAACTGAAAATATATGACTGAGTATCATTTTCCATATTTTCATGTTAGAAAAATTCAGCTCTATGTTGAATCATATTTTTCACTCCTATTCTAATTAATGTCTTTAAGGTCTGTATCAACACACATTAATAGGATGACTGACAGATTAGGAAGATAAATGTTTTTCATATTTTAATGATAAAGAGGAAAAGTAAGAGGTGATGTGGAGTAGGTATGGACCAGTTTAGTTACTGGGAGGTGCGGTGAAAGATGTTGAAGTTGAAAGAGATGTGAATTCTGTATCTCCCGCCCCCTTATTCATGGGACTAGAGACAAGTAAATAATAATAAAGAAATGTGCCTCGGTTTCCTCATTTATGAAATATACTTTCCCAACTGGTTGTTAGGAAAATTACATGAGGATGATGTAAAATGCCTGCACAGTGCCTGGAATATATATATAATGGAATATATATATAATGATTCTTTTAATGGGGGCAAGAAATCAGAGAAACCTCATCATTCTAACTTGTCAAAAAGCACAAAAAGATAAACATCATTATGCGAAATTTGCTGTTATTTGTAGAAGTTGCTTTGAGGGAAGTTGTGGACTTTAAGGAAAAACCAAGTAAAGAATAATGGCAAGAATTTACTTTGCTTTGATGTTAAATTAAGAAAAGAAATTGCTGGGGTGCCTGGGTGGCTCAGTCAGTTAAGCATCTGCCTTCGGCTCAGGTTGTGATCCCAGGGTCCTGGGATCGAGCCCCATGTCAGGCTCTCTGCTCAGCCTGCTTCTCCCTCTCCCTCTGCCTGCCACTCTGCCTACCTGTGCTCTCTCTCTCTCTGTCAAATAAATAAATAAAATCTTAAAAAAAAAAGAAATTGCAAATAAGGCAGAATCTCACAAATTGAATAAAATGCCTTAATGCATTTCTAACAGTACGGTTTGGACGCAGTCCTTGCCAGGATCACTGTCTCACCTCCACAAGGGAGGAATTCTGGCGGCAACACACGTTGCTGGGTGACCCTGTTTTATCAACAGCCAATTGCCCTGTGGAACATGCTCAGCTCTTCCATCTGCGGTGGTACAGTCTTTCAAACCATACACAAATGCTATTACTTCTGAAAGCAACTGATCTTTTTCAGAAACAATAAAACTTCTTAAATAATATGTCCATTTGAGAGAAGGAGAGGTTTTGTTTCCAAGATTTAGCAATTTGGAGATTTTCCCAAAGTAGTGTAATGTGATTTTCCAAATTGGGAAGATTACAACTTCTCATCCAGATGATCATTTTCCTTTTGGGATCCTGATTCTCATGTAAGAAATTAGCTCTAGCCATGGAGAGATCTGATGATTCAAGCATTGTTTACCATTAGTTCAATTTTCCTAAAGCTATTTAACTTGTAACAGAAAAGATTATCATTAAATTGGGATGGGGCTTTTTTTTTTTTTCTTTCAACCACACATCTGGAACTGTCAGGAAACATAGCTTAGTTCTGATTCTACAGATTTGAAATAAAACAAACTGTGAACCTTTATCTGCACCAGTCATTGTATTAATCATTAACAATGATGATATCACTTGATCCTCACAATATCCCCATCATGTTTCTATTATCATGACTTCTATTCTATACATGAGGAATGGGTAGAGGTTAATGGTGGAGTTGGGACTCAGAGCCAGGCAGTCCGAAGGTCAAGCAGAGAGATCTCTAAACAACCAAACCAGAGTGGATCAAAACTCTCCATTTATGCATATGATTTTTTTTTTTGTTTCCTGAATAATTTTAAATGTCTCTTCTCTGATAGCAGAAATACACCTCCAAATATATAGTTCTAAAACCAAGTCCCATGCATTGTACGGAAAACATTCTTTTTTTTTTTTTTTAAAGATTTTATTTATTTATTCATGAGAGACAGAGAGAGAGAGAGAGAGGCAGAGGGAGAAGCAGGCTCCCAAGGAGCAGGAAGCCCGATGCGGGACTCGATCCCAGGACCCTGAGATCATGACCTGAGCCGAAGGCAGACGCTTAACCATCTGAGCCACCCAGGCGCCCCGGAAAACATTCTTGAAGTAAGACATTAGCAACACCTCTCCTCATACTGTGCAACTGAGCTACATTTTAATAATCTCAGTTTAAATTCATTTTGACAAAGAGCCTTGGGCAAATAAACTCTCCACTAACATTGTACATGGTTGTCAAGTCAACTGAAAAAATATTTTTATCTTATAAAACTTCTCAACTTGTTTAAAAGTCACTGCCAGGAAGTTTTGTGATATCCTGCGGAAAGCTGGAGAAACATTTGGATTTTGAAGATGGTCCCTTTTGATGTTTAAAGAGTTAGAGAGGAGAACATTTATGAATTCACTCACAAATTTTGCATAATTAGGAAAGGATCAGATTTGTAAACAGTAGTTCTTTAGAAGAGTAAACTTTTTTGTGCTAACTATATTAAATATTTTGTCATGGTGTATTATTTCCCACTAAAAGCCATATATTATATGGAAAATTTTATTTTAAAAAAAGAAACAAACTGTCACAATGTCTAAGTGGAAGTGTATTATGTTTCCATGAAATGACAATTTCATACAATTCTGTGGCTGCATCTGATGTAATATAAGTTCACTGCTCATGGGAAAAAAATCAAAATATGTTTATTACTTTTTAGATTTTAAGTAATTTTAATCACTTAAATTTCAGTTTTCATAAAACAATTAAATATGAACCTCTACTGGAAGTCAAAAGGCAAGGTAAAGCAAGTCAGCCATGGTGTCAAAAATAAAAAAAAATAATAAGTAGAGGTACTGAAAGTGAGATTCCTTTCGACTTTGCTGTACATTATAAGACAGGTTTATCTAGGAACTGAACAAACACTTGTTGAGAATGCACTGTGTGCTGGGTGCTGTACTGAGCTGGGGTCATAAAAATTAGTAAGATCCACTTCCTACCCTCAAGGGGTTTACCATCTACTGGGGTTAGGACACACTATTCTTTGCTCTTAGGAAGCGAACCCATGCCTGGATTCTATTAGTTTTGTATTCCTTAAAGCTCTCCCACCTACCCCGCCCTTTCCACAACTAGTTATATCAACCAGGACAAGTGTTAATTCTCCTTACTTCTGGACTCTCATAACGTCTGTCTGACTAGCCTCATGCCTGTTAACTTTTTGCTTTATTAAACCATGCTTTAATTACTTTAGCTTGTTATGAATACATTAATACAAAAAACTAGTTTCCTAGACAAATTTTTTTTTTTTGAGAGAGAGAGAGAACAGGGTGGGAGGGCAGAAGGAGAGGGAGAGAGAGAATCTCAAGAAGACTCCCTGCTGAGTGCTGAGCCTGAGGAAAGGCTCAATCTCATGACCCTGAGATCACGACCCTAGCTGAAACCAAGAGTTGGATGCTGAACTGACTGAGCCATCCAGGTGCCACCCCACCTTGCAAATATTTCAGTATTCCTTGACAAGCAGTGATACTGAAAATGTGAATAATGAACCATGTACGTCAAAATCCTAGGGCATGCTGATGTTGGGTTAGTTAAAATGCAGAGTCCTGGGTCCTGCCACAGTGGATTGAAAGAGACTATCTAGAGATAAGGCCCAAGAAACTATATTTTAACTTGTTTTCTGATGATGCTTACTCAAAATTTGTAAGAAGCCATGATCTATAGGACAAATACCCAAGCTTTTATCTTATTTTTCAAGTGATCTGTAAACTGACTTCAACCTAATTTTTATTGGAACAGTTAATTCTGCCTGTCTTTTTGCACAATCCCTTCTTATCAAAATGCTTTCCCCATATTATCTATATTTACAAATGCAACCCAAATTTTAAGACCTTATTCCTATATAAAGGACTCTTCAGTAAATTCTAGCATATATTTCCCATGATTGTTAACTTTGGTGGCTTTCCAATATATGGCAGGTATACATATCAGAACTACCTTCTTTTTCTGGCAAATTTTAAGTAATACATATAAGCTCTCGCCATCTAGAATTTAAGTGCTTGGACAACAAGAATTCTTAACATTAAATAAATGTCTACAGACTTACCAAGTGATCGAGAATCAGAGAAGCAACTAAATATTCTGTAAATTTGACAGCAAGTTGAAACTAATGTGGCCTCTTCCTGACTTAGAGAAATTATAAGCCTGAAAAGTCTGTAGAGGATCTCCTCAAGGAAGGTTGCTTGCCTGACTCTGGACCACACATTTGCCAAGATACATTAGAGAAATGCAAACAGAAAGCCAATTCTTATAAGACCCTTCATTAGCTGGGTGATTTTTTTCCCCTCTTCCACCTACTCACTCTGACATCCAAACCTACATTTGGAGAGAGTCTGTTGCGGGAACACTGCCACATCTATACTGGCTGAAGGCCCATTATGATTATTAACTTGGACAAACTACTTATTACTCTAACTGGTATCACTGTCTAAATAAAGTATCAAATGCAAAAGCTGTGTTAGTGGTCTATAAGGGTCTCCATAATAAGCTCACTTCCTGCCAATCCAGTAAGAATTCTGAAGGATGTGAATTCAGTTCCTTGAATGAAGAGAGACATATATGGCCAATGGAAATTGAAGATCTCCTTTTTACATTACAGCTTTTCATAAAAACAAATACACTACTACTAATTATTATTATTATTCATGCTCTCTGTATTATGTGTCAACCACTATGCCATGCAATTAAAGCATGAACAATCGAACAATGAACCTTGAAAGGAAAACTTATCCAAATTGTAGGGATGAAGAAAATTAGTACAGACACATTGACTTGCCTCAAGTTTATTCACTGAGTAGCTGGCATGACAAGAATTCAAGCCCAAGTCTATTGCTCTAATATGTTTTCCCTAGCACCTGCCCACTGAGTAGTTTCTAACCTTAACCAAGGCATGTATACCTCAGGAAGATACTTGTGACTTCGGCTACAGGGAATCCTAAAGAGTACAATGTGGTAAAAGAGCACAATGTAGTTACATGTGGCCATTAACAATTTTAGTGGGTCAAGGAACATTAATTAAAGAATAATTAAATTTGAACATTTTAAGGAGCAATGGATTTCTAGGGGTGAGTAAGGGTATATTTATTTATTTATTTTTTACTATTACAGCAATTTGTTATTAGCTACTGCATTCCCATCCTAATAGCTAGATTATGATGTAATGCCTTTATCTTCATTTCTCATTTACTTTTTCCTGTTTGTCTACTGACCTTTAGAATATATCTTCTTGGGCGCCTGGGTGGCTCAGTCGGTTAAGCGGCTGCCTTCGGCTCAGGTCATGATCCTGGAGTCCCAGGATCGAGTCCCGCATCGGGCTCCCTGCTCGGCGGGGAGTCTGCTTCTCCCTCTGACCCTCCCCCCTCTCATGTGCTCTCTCTCTCTCTCTCTCAAATAAATAAATAAAATCTTAAAAAAAAATGTACCTTTAAAAAAAAATAGAATATATCTTCTTTCTTATCGTAGATGCAAATCAGCGTAGAATGAAAAGCAAAATTTTTACTCCCTTCTGAAAAGTACTCTTCTGGCAAGCTGAGAGAGATTAGGCAAATTTAGGTTTGACAGCATGTCTCCTGGGGCATATGCTAGCTTCTTACTGAATTAGCAGAATTTTAGATTAAATAATCTAACTAGCTGAAGTGCTGGATTTGACCCTTCCAAGTCCCTGACTTCAGAACTCACATGAAATGTTGGATAAGCCTGTACCCAGACTTCAAGGTAGATTCATCATAACTGATACATAATGTAAGTATTGCATTCCTAATAGTTAATTTCATATAAGAATACAAAATATCATCAGGTACCAAAAATATCTTGCCATATTTATATTTATATAGTTATAAAACTACACATTTTTTTTCTCTCAGTTAAGGCAACTGCATTCCTTGACCCAAACTAATTCCTCATTTCTACTTCTGGAACTCAGCTATCCTCTACTTTGAATTTCAAGAGGACTGCCCAAGAGATGAGCATTTGTACAACAAATGCTTACTCATTCAAACACATTTAACGTACAATGCACTCAGCATTGTGCTGTGGGAGAAAAAAATGTATCAGACAGTAAGTCTGTTTTCAAAGAGACTGCTGTTCAGTAAGATATGTGTGTAGCAGTTTGTAAATATCAGTACAAATCAGTATATATTAGAAATTAAGTGGTATTTACAATAAACAGTACAAAGGAGCTAAAAAAGGAAATATTTTTCCAGCCAGACTTTTAGGTCTAATTTCAGAAAAGTGATAGCTTTTGCCTTGGCCATTAACAGGTAAGTAAAATTGCAAGAGATATAAATCAGTGGGACTGGGGGTTGAAATAAGAAAAAAGCATTAAGAAAGACAAAGTTTGAAAATTATGGATTGTTTGCATTCATGAAATAGAGAAGTGGATTATACAGTGAGAAAGGTAGACAGGGACCACTATAAAACTCATGAATCTAAGGCTAAGTAATTTGGAGTTCACCTGGGGCACCTGGGTGGCTCAGTCATTAAAAGTCTGCCTTCGGCTCAGGTCATGATCCCAGGGTCCTGGTATGGAGCCCCGCATTGGGCTCCCTGCTGAGGGGGGGAGCCTGCTTCTCCCTCTCCCTCTGCCTGCTGCTTCCCCTGCTTGTACACTCTCTCTCTCTGTGTCAAAAATAAATAAAATCTTTAAAAAAAAATTTGGAGTTCACTTATTAGGAGGAAAAGGGCAATAAAGATTTCTGAACTAATGGGTGAGACAGATCCGAAAGATAAAGTGTTATAGCGTAAAGACCAAAGAAGCAGGTATTGCAATAGTCCAAGCCTGGAAGAATGACAGAAGTAACAGACAGATGAGACTGGGGGGATGGGTTAGCCTGGTGATGGGTATTAAGGAGGACACATGCTGCATGGAGCACTGGGTGTTATGCGCAAAGAATGAATCATGGAACACTACATCAAAAACTAATGATGTAATGTATGGTGATTAACATAACATAATAAAAAAATAAATAAAAATTTTAAAAAATTAAAAAAAATTAAAATGAAAAAAAAGAAAAATGAGTAAAATTTGGCAACTGATTATGAGAGGAATTAAGGGGAGAAAGAGTTAAAGATGTTTCAGATGTCTCAACTGAAGAACTGACAGCTGATGCCAGTAACAGAAATGCAGATATCTGAAGAAGCAGGTCTGGTCCTACCCTTGGTTCTATTCCAGGCAAAATTTCCAGCAGATTATGTAAGCAAATGTCATTGATTTCAAAGGCTTGTTAGTTCACAAGACATCTGCATTCTTGGTATGCTAGCAATACTTAAAACTTTAGCAGGTGCCCCAAATATTTATTGCCTTCAAGGAGCTAACTTTGCATATTTATTGCCTCATTATCCCAGTTCTGAACAAACTCCTGAATTGCCAATTTTGTGGAAAAGCCGGGGCTCCACGCCAAAGTTCAGTTAATATAGACCAGTCTTTTCCCCTGGTTCAACAAGTAAAACAAAATCCAAAAACACATAAGCATTTTTTTGGCCATATCAAAAAATGTTCTGTGTTTTTATAATGACGTGATTTATAATTTCCCCTCACTTATGTAATTTTATCCACTTATGTATTAGATTGCAAAGTGAGCACTCTAATTACCATATGAAAGTCTTCATCAGTAAATAAATTATATGCTTAATGCACTTTCTTTTAACTTATCAAAATACAGAACTCTGCTAGAGCTTTTTTATTTTCTTGACACTGTTACAAGTGTAAGTCCTCATAAATGTGCTAAAATCAAATTACAAAACTGTGTCATATACCAATCTCAAGACAAACAGTTTTGTCCACAACTTTAGGACCCTTGGACTATTTCAAAATATAACATACCTTAAAAGGGCATTTTCTATGTATAGGAAAAGAAAGTACTAAGCCACCAGATGCTAATCGCCAAAAAATAAGTATTGTTTTATTAATGTAAAACAATGACCATTCTCAAGTCTTTAGGATCATTTTTATTGGCTGCATGTTTTTTAAGTAATGGGACCAACTTTAGCTACTGAGAAAAACGTGAGATGTTCAACTATTCTAGTAAGCAGAGAAACACAAATACAAATTAAATTAGAATTTAAAACGTGTTATACTCAAATCTGGCAAAAGGAGCTGAAAATGTAGGCACAAGCAGTCCTCTAAATTTGGAAAACTATTGCCCACATGGCCTCCAAAAATAGTGCGGCACTTTATACTCCTCTCAAAAATGTATAAGAATATCTGTTTCCCCACACATTCCAACGCTTTATACTCACACTGTTAACAAAATATCATTTAATAGCTCTTTATTGAGCACATAGAAGGGTGTTAGACAATGTTAAATAACAACAGCCACAAAAAAGAACAGAAACAAAAAACCAAAACAAAACAAGACACAGCCCCTGTCCTCAGGAACCACAATCTAATTAGACACTGAGAGATCAAATAATGATACAAATAATGTAAACATACAACCGTGAAAAAATTAGGAATGAAAACTACAGAGAGCCTATGAGAACATATGTTAAGAGATTTAACTATCCATAGAGTACTTTTGTGACGAAACGATCTGAAATAAAGTAAGAGAAAATGGGGAGGAAGGCAGGAGTTTTCTTGCCAAGGGAAGGAAATGGTTCTTACAGTGGAAGTAAATATGGATAAGATTTATGTAATCTGATAGGTGAAAGGAGAATTGCTGTGGTCTGAACTGGCATTCTATGAATGATGCTAAGTTTTGTGTTTGTTTTGTTTTGTTTTGTTTTAAATAAAAGCCATGGATAGACCTCCATGAGCTGTGTGATGCCATTTTTTCTAACGGGGCTTTTGTCATTTTTTGTATTGATATATATGAGCTCTATTTATACTAAGGAAAATATTACTTTGTCATGTATCTTGAAAATACTCTCACTGATTGTGATTTATCTTCTGACCATTGTATTTCTTCCCTTGCAATGATATTTGAGTTGTTAATTTTATGTGACTTTTCCTTAAATATTTCTAGATTTTTTATCTAGAATGACAGACATTCCCTAGTTAAAGACAGAAAAAGAAAAAAAGCTAACAAAACAAAAAATGTCAATGTACACAATCATTTTGGTGTGTTCTGATATAATATATAAGGTATAGAATCAGATTCCTGTTGTATTCGTATACTTTTTTTTTTTTTTTTTGAGAGAGAGAGAGTGCAAGTGTTTGTGGGGAGGTGGGAGAGGCAGAGAGGGAGAGGGAGAGAGATAATCTTAAGCAGGCTCCATGCCCAGCGTGGAACCCAATGCGGGGCTCAATTTCATGACCTGAGCCGAAATCAAGAGCTGGACACTTCACCAATTGAGCCACCCAGGCACCCCAGATTCCTGTTATTTTTTTGACTGCATGATTCATTTCTTTCTACTGATTATAAGTGCAGCTTTTATTATATGCTACATTTCTACATCTTTTCCTACTTACAAGTTTACTTTTTTTACTCTCTCTTCCATTGACTTATTTCTTTATTCAAGCACCAACACAAACTGCGTTATCTATTATGAAATGTATTAGTATCTGATAGAGTTCACCCTTCTCCTCCCCATTGTTTTTTCTTTTTTAAAAACAAATTTCTTATATTGATTTTTCCACATGGGATATAAAACTGATATCTCTAATTAAAAAAAAAAGGAAAGAAAATTATATTGGCATTTTTGGGCAGGTCATAATAAATTTATATATAGATAATTGTCATTTTATAATATTGACTGTTCCTATCCCAAACCCGAAAATGCCTTTCCATTTATTTAAACCACTTTTATGACTCTCTGCGTGGATAAAAATTCTTCTTTTTGTAAGTCTTGTACATTCCTTTGTAAGTATTTTCCTAGGTATTTTATCTTTTTTATTTTTGTGTTATTTTATCTTTTGCTATCTTCAATATAATTGGATTTTTTTTCTTTCTTTATAGTGTCCAAGTGGCTCCTGCTTATATACTGAAAAGCAAAAATTTTCATATACTTTTGTAACAGGCCAAAAAAATTCTCTTGTTCTAATAGAGCTTTTTTTTTAGTAGGTTGTCTTGAGTTTTCCAGTTATACGAATAATGCTCATTTTGCCATTCCTTTCCAGTTTTAATTTTCTTTTAAAATTATGAAACATTTTCATGAAAACAAATATGTGTAATATATACATTTACACATATTATATATATTTGTGTGTGTCTATATGTGTTACGTAGTCTAATACAACTGAAGCATTAAGGGAAACCATCACACAAATAAAAAGTCTTAACAATCTGATCAATTCTAAGATCCATGTCAAATCTTTCTATCAGGTATCGTGTTTCTGCTTTCAAAAGAAGACACAAAGTATGTACTGTTTTAGAAATCATTTCAATCCTGAAGTCCTAAAGATAGCGTCATATATTTTCTCTTAAAAGTCTTGTCTGTTATGTATCAGTCTTTATTTTATCCAGAATTGACTTTTATGAGTAATCTGAAGGTATCCAATTTCATTTTTATATATGTAGTAAACCAACTGCATCATCACATTTTTCTGAAAAGTCAACTTTCTCTACTGATCTGCCAAACCTTGCTCAGGTATCAGGTTTTCATGTAGCCATAAACCTGTTTATGTATTTTGTTCTATTGGTCCATATCTGTCCATATTTGCATAAATGTCAAAATGTCTTAGGTACTGTACTTTTGAAATTGGTCTTGATTTCTGTTAGGGAAAGATTCCCACATTATTCTCCTCATCTTTCTCTATCTGTGCCTCTATTGCCATCTCTTCCTTCTCCATTTAAGTTTTGGTTATTTTATCTATTTGTACTTAAATACAAATTTTGAAAACATTTGCCAACCACAATATAAGAAGCTATGGTGGTCTATTTATTGGAATTTCCATGAATCTCTAAATCATTTACAGCAGAATTGACACCTGAAGAGAATAAATTTATCCACAAACATGGTATATTTTCATTGACACATTCAAAAAAATTTAATAATACTTTTTGTTGGATTCATTCCTATGTACTTGGTGTTTTCTATTGCTACAGTAAATAGTATTCTCTTTGTTAATGGCATTTTGTATTTTTGTGCTGACCACTGATTTTTGTGTATTTATCTTATATTTAATAATCTTACTAAATTCATAAATTAATTCCATACTTTACTTCTACATTACATCATGTTTTTATAGGGAGTCACGCCATTTGCAAATTAAAGTAGGTATGTTTCTCCCATTTTCATTTCTACAGCTCTTACTTATTTTTCTGCTATGCTTTGTTTTGTGTCTTCAGTACATATTTGGATATAGTAAGATCCTTGTGATTTTCTCAATTTTGTAGAAGTGTTTCTAATATTTCACCATTAAGAATGATGTTTCCCAGGGGTGCCTGGGTGGCTCAGTTGGTTAAGTGTCCAACTCTTGATTTCAGCTCAGGTGTTTATCTCAGGGTTGCGAATTCAAGCCCTGTGTTGGCTCCATGCTGAGCCTGGGCCTACTTAAAAAAAAAAAAAAAATGCTTCCCATCAATTTTGGTAAATATACATCATTAAATTTTATCTTGTTGATTTTTTATTAGGCATCTATTGAGATACTATAGTTTCTACCTGTAATCTATTAACGTGGGGAATAAGATTTTTAAATGACAAATGACCTTGGCTATCCTGACACAAAGCCAACTTTATTCCCTTGTATTACTTTGTTTACAGTGTTGCTTTATTTTGAAAATGTGTTTTTCATCGTTCTCAGATAAGAAAGGACTGTAGCTTTCCTTCCTTATAATTGTACTTATTGATTTTTATTTTTATTTTTATTTTTATCTTCTATATTTTTTAAGATTTAATTTTTTAAGATTTTATTTATTTATTCATGAGAGAGAGAGAGGGAAGGAGGGAGGAAAGGAGAAGCAGGCTCCCCACAGAGCGGGGAGCCTGATGCGATGCAGGTCTCCATCCCAGGACCCTGGGATCATGACCTGAGCCAAAGGCAGACGCTTAACTGACTGGCCCACCCAGGCACCCCCCTTATTGATTTTTATATTACATTAATACTAGCCTCAAATAAGGAGTTGTAGGGGGTTCCTTTATTTACTAGAAAAATTAGATTAATATTAGCATTATTTATTCATCGAACCTATTCCTATGTCTGAACTGGTGTTTTCTTTGGGAAGATTCTAATGTGCTGACACAATTTCTTTAGACGGTTATAAGGCTTTATGTCCTTCTATTATGTTTTCTTAGAATTTTCCCATTTCATCTGCTTTTAATTTTTGTCATGACAGTATTCAGTGTATTTTCATAGTATCTTTTTAATGCCTTTGGTATCTGTTATACCACCTTTTCTCATTTCTAATACTGATGAATTGTGCATTTTTTTCTTTAATTAATTTTATATTTGTTAATATTATTTGCATTTTCATAGATCTAATTTTGACTTTATTTTTCATTTTCATCACATTTTTCTATTTTATTAGTTCCTACTCTTTGCAGTTTCTTTCTTCTAATACCTTTTAATTTGTTGTTATTTTTCTAACCTCTTAATATGAAAACTTAAGATCATTAATTTCATAATTTATCTTTATATCTATGTTTAAAGTTACTAATTTTCCTCTATGTGCTGCTTTATCTTCAATGCTACAAACATGCAAAGTGGTATATTTGTTATTGTTTAAAACTGAATGTTTTCTGGTTTCCCTAATGCTTTCTTCTTTGATCTATGGGTTTTTCAAAAGTATGCTTATAAATTTCTTAATGTATGTATTTCTTAGTTTTCTTTTTGTTATTGTTTGTTTAACTTAATTGTGTTGTGATAAGAAAAGTTCATCTGTATATTAATTTTAGGAAACTTGTTTAGAATTAAAGAATATAACAATATACCTTATTCTTCTATTTATCTGGTGTTTTGAAAGAGCAGGTTTTCTTTATTAATTGGCTGCAAGTTTTATATCTAGCCCAGTATATCAATCTTTCTAGTTGTTCAAATCTTTTCTCTTCCACAGAGATCTTTCTGTTCAGTTGATCTAACAGTTAAAGAGAGCTGTGTTAAAACCTCCTACTATTGGGGCCCCTGGGTGGCTCAGTTGGGTAAGTAACTGACTCTTGATCTTGTGGTTGTAAATTCGAGCCCCATATTGGGCTCCATGTTGGGTTCCACCTGTGCATGGAACCTACTTAAAAAACAAAAACAAATTGGGGCTCCTGGGTGGCTCAGTTGGTTAAGCAACTGCCTTCGGCTCAGGTCATGATCCTGGAGTCCCTGGATCGAGTCCCGCATCGGGCTCCCTGCTCGGCGAGGAGCCTGCTTCTCCCTCTAACCCTCCCCCCTCTCATGTACTCTCTCTCTCTCTCTCTCTCATTCTCGCTCTCTCAAATAAATAAATAAATCTTTAAAAAAATAAAAAACAAAAACAAACAAAAAAACAAAACAACAACAACAAAAATCTCCTACTATGATTGTGGTTATTTAACTGTTTTGTTAATGTGTCCATTTATGCTCTGAAGCTCTGTAATTACAATCTGTTTGATCTCGATGGATTTTTTTTTCCATTCCATGCCCTGAAGCAAGCTACTTGCTTCCAGCAGGCTGTAAATACACATTGCCATGTAAGGGGCTATGAAACTTCGGCTCCCATTTACCAGAGTGCATTCAACCCTCACTCCTCCATCCAGGACCAAGATTTAGCCCCCGGTGAATGAGAAATTCCAGCTCTTTCATATGGAAAGATTCCTACCTCTCTAGCATGTGTAAGTTTCTCCTTCTGGCTCTTTATCCTGGCTATTTATATAAAAAATTCTCCTTTTGGGATTTTTGAGCATTTGTAATGGGAATGGGAGACTTTAATGTCTTTTCAACTTCCACTCAATCCAAATCTTAATGTGAATCCTCATGTGAATTTTTAATGTGAAAGGAAATGCCAACATATTACTTAGATATAAAAATGAAGTTCCTTAAAAAGAATATTCTTTTTCATTTCTGCCAGACAATTAGTACATTTGTATATTCAGCTCTTCAATAGAGCACAGGAGGTTATACAAACTACACTTTTAGAAATAACAAATTTATCTTCACTTAATAAATACATTTTTGAGTACATACTGTGCCAAGTATGCAAGTACTATTGTTCTAGGATGCTGGGAATATTATAGTGAACTAAGGAGTTAAGAATTCACTATACACATACAGATAGATTGAGAGATAGACAAATATATAGTTGGAATTGGAAAAATTTTATGAAAAAAATAAAAGAAGACAGAGGGTCATAAGCTGAGGCTGTGGGTATGTCTACATTTTTAAGAAATGTTAACAAAAAGGTCTCACTGAGAAGGTGATAGTTGAGCAGATACCTGAAGAAGAAAGGCAAAGGCTTTGAAGTGGGTGTTTTGAGTTACAGAAAAGAAGCTGATGCATCTGGAACCCTGTTAGTAATAATCCACCTGAGAGACGATGGTGGTTTGGTCTGCAATGGCAACAGTAGAATTAGTGAGATATAAACAGAATATGGACATATTATGAAGGCAGCTTCAACACTGGTGGATTGAATGTGGAGACTGAGAAACAGAGGGCTTAAGGATAATTTCACTGTGTTTGAGCAACTAGAAGGATGGAGCTTCCAATTATTGTGATAGGAAGATGTGGGGGGAAGCACTTCTAGGTTGTGGGGAGTCATTTCTGTATCTGCATAATGGAATAAAGGCTCACTCCATGTGGTCTTGGGTATATTTACAAATACACAACATTATTTTTAAAAAACTTTACCTGATAACTTCTTAAAAGTTTCATACAATATTTAAAAACAGTCTAAACACTCTGTGCGTACAGCATCTTTTCTCTAACAAATTTTCATTGACATTCTATGCATAAGAATATTTTACTAAGAAAATTACTATATTAAAGCATTCACTTATTTTATACATATTTACTGAATGCTTAGTATGTCCCAAGCACTAGCAAATGCATTAGGAATCCCACGATAATAAAAAACGGGCATGGTTCATTACCTCTTGGAGCTTACAGCCTTTGAATGATGAATGAATGTACATTTATAAAGAGATAGTGCCATTAAGTGTTTAATAGAGAGACTAACCTACACAGAACACATCCTGTAGGAAATGGTTATTGATATGGTATCTGAATTATGATCAGTAAGAGATAATAATGCGGCTGCAGTGCTGACAATAAGAGGGAGCGTAGTGTGAGGTATGGCTGAAGAGTTAAGGTAGGGACAGATAATACAGAGCTAGCCCACAAGTAAGCTGAGTAAAGTTAAGGTACTCAGAAATATCTTTCAGGGGCCACTGGGTGGCTCAGTTGGTTAAGAAACTGACATGATTTTGGCTCAGGTCATGATCTCAGGGTTGTGAGATTGAGCCCGACAACAGGCTCTGCACTGGATATAGAGTTTGCTTGAAATTCTCTCTGTCCCTCTCCCTCTGTCCCTCCCCCTCCCCACTAGCGCACACACTCTCCGTCTCTTGAAAAAAAGTATCTTTCAGGATTTGTGACATAGTACAGACTAACAACATGAACTCTGGTGTGGACAGCTTGACTCTGAGCATCCATGCGGGCACTTAATTAGCTGTGTGAGATTTGGCAATCAACTTCTCTAAGATAAAGCTAATATTACTACCTTCTGCAGGTGGGAGCAAGAGTCTTTGGTCTCGATGTGCTAAGTTAGTGTAGTTTTGCTGTTCAATAACTCTCCAGATTTAGCAAGGTCAGAAAAATACTCATATGGTTATGTTACTAACAATTATCTTTAAAACTATTATTTCCCTGATAATTTATATATTTACAATATCTAAGACCTGTCGATAAATTTTAGTAAGAGCTTATCCAATATGAGAGGCTATTTTACTTTTGGTTGGAATTCACAGGGAGGATTGAATTATTTATGACCATAAAGAAAAAAGGATGTGATATGTATATATGGTATGTATTTATATTTTTTGTTATATAAATTACATATGTATATGTATTATGTATATATGATACATATATTGACATTTTTGTTATAACATATATATGTAAAATATATATACATATATATATATATATGTATGTATATATAAAACAAAACAATCTAAAACACCACTAACTACTTGTACAAAAAAAACAACTTGTATTATTGGCAAAGGATTGTGTCTCAGAATTGAGAGCTAAAAGTACTTCACAAATATATGAGAACAGATGTACACAATTCAATTACAGACCACCTTTTAGGCTAAAAATAAAAATACTGGGCTCTCTACCAACTCAAACATGACTTGCAATGTAGCACTAACTTAGAATAAGTATTATGTGGCAGGGCTACTCAGAGTGTGGTCTGTGCCCTCCCTGGCTGCCATTAGATGAACTCTTTTTTACAGATTTGTATCTAGAAATTTTAAGACCACTGAATAGATCAAAGTGAAGGATTAATTTATTAGGATAGCCCCCATGGATAAAACTCCTATTGTATGGATTTGAATTCCATTGGCAGTTTGGCAGCAGACTGAATACTAGTCGAAGCCAAAATTTTCTCTTTAGTGTTTAGAAGCCCAAACAGGTTTTCCTTCAGGTTAATGGGAAAAAAAAAGAAAACAAACAACCAAACCCCCCCAACTATAACAGAACCCCATTAGCTTGACATTGAGTATGTTGAATGCAACTTGGCTTAGGTCACCACTATCTGCCATAGAATTCCAGATGATGAAAGCAAATTGGCCTATAGTAAAGAATTTGAAACCTAAGTGAGATGTAAATTTGTAAAAATTTACAAAAAAACTCTTTCTAACATAGCTGGCATTACAATATAAATCAACTATATCACTAAGCACACAGCTGAATTCAGCTGACTGTATTTTCTTTTTTTTTTTTCCTTTCTTTCTTCATTTCAAGACTTTTTCAGTGAAGCAAGCAATATGCTGTATTCTGGCATAGCCCTTACATCATCAGAGACCACAGTTTGAACAGTAAGATAATTTATTGAGCAGTTAATGAACAATCAAATTTAATGGAGAGAACTTTACTACATACACTAAAATAGGTTCTAGGTGGTCTTCTAGTGCTCAATGGTGAAAAAGGGAGAGAGAGAGAAGAATGAGAGAGGAGAGAGAGAAGAAAATATAAAACAAGTAGACAAAAATGTGTTTTTTAAATTTTAGAATGAGGAGGCCCTTCTAACTGTAAAAAGTTACAGAAGAAATAATAATACTAAAAACATTTGCAGTTCAAAAACATGAAAAAACAGGATTACATTAACTAAAAGAACTAGAGAAATCTTAACAATGTATTTGATTAAAAAAGAATGCTCTTAGCTACCATATGATCCAGCAATTGCACTACTGGGTATCTACCCCAAAGATACAAATGTAGGGGTCCGAAGGGGTATGTGCACCCCGATGTTTATAGCAGCAATGTCCACAATAGCCAAACTGTGGAAAGAGCCAAGATGTCCATCAACAGATGAATGGATAAAGAAGATGTGGTATATATATATATACAATGGAATATTATGCAGCCATCAAAAGGAATGAGATCTTGCCATTTGCAACAACGTGGATGGAACTGGAGGGTGTTATGCTGAGCGAAATAAGTCAATCAGAGAAAGACATGTATCATATGATCTCACTGATATGAGGAATTCTTAACCTCAGGAAACAAACTGAGGGTTGCTGGAGTGGGGGGTGGGGTGGGAGGGATGGGGTGGCTGGGTGATAGACACTGGGGAGGGTATGTGCTATGGTGAGCACTGTGAATTGTGCAAGACTGTTGAATCACAGATCTGTACCTCTGAAACAAATAATGCAATACATGTTAAGAAAAAAAAAAAAGAAGAAGATAGCAGGAGGGGAAGAATGAAGGGGGGAAATCGGAGGGGGAGACGAACCGTGAGAGACTATGGACTCTGAAAAACAAACTGAGGGTTCTAGAGGGGAGGGGGGTGGGAGGATGGGTTAGCCTGGTGATGGGTATTAAAGAGGGCACGTACTGCATGGAGCACTGGGTGTTATGCACAAACAATGAATCATGGAACACTACATCAAAAACTAATGATGTAATGTATGGTGATTAACATAACAATAAAAAAATTAAAAAAAAAAAAGAAGGCTCTTAGTATCAAAAGAACTCCTGAAAAATTAGTCTCTATTAGCTTCAGTTTCCTCATCTATAAAAAGACAGTAATCACAAAGGATAGCTCCAGATTTTTATGAAATTGTACTATAGAGGAATACACAGTATATAGTGCAATACCTTTTAATAAAAGAAGACATTATTATTTTTATTAGAAAGGTTTTAGCAATCTAATATAAATATGATATCTTAAAACTTAAAAAACATTATATAATTATGCAGTAAAAAGTTAACTCTGCAAGTTTGGGTGGTCCAAAACCTGCATATAGGTCTAGTCCTTGCCCAGCTCCTGGGAGGTAACCTGTAAGCCTTTGGAATATCTTTTGTGATAAGAATATCTTTGTTTACCTGGGGGCCCTAGGGCAAGCCAGATAGCTTATACTAATGATATGATCTTGGGGTAGGGCTTGGCCAGCTTGACCTCTGGAGGGGATGGAGAATGAAGGTCTGCCTTGTGGGTGGTCAGTCATGCCTCCACGACCAACATTACCATCTATTAAAAACCCTGGATACCAAAGCTCAGGTTAGTTTCCTGGGTTGGCAATACTTTGTGTGTGTGTTTTCACGCATCATTGTTTAGAGAGTTAATACACAGTTCATTTTGCACAACTCCACTGGGAGAAGACAACTTTTAAGTTTGTGCCATATGTTCCCTGGATCCTGCCCCATATGCCTGTTCCTTTGCTGATTTTAATCTATACCCTTTTACTGTAATAAACTATCATTTGAATAACATGGCTTTTTTGAGTTTTGTGAGTTCTGCTAATGAATCAGTGAACCTGAGGGTGGTCTTGGGAACACTCCCCAAACACAGTAATCTAACCACAATCTATATATCGATAATAAAGAATGGCTTGAAATCAAAGTAAAATTTCTTACTTTAACAAATTATTGTTTATAAAGATCATATAAAATACATAAAACATAGTGCATATGTATATCCATGTGCACTCAACAAACTCCATCAAATTTATGAATAATTTCCTAAGGTATTATTTATAAAAATAAAGTTTTAAAAATAAAGTTTTAACCTCTATCACAGTAAAATAATGAAGATCCCATTTGTATTTCATGGATATAAATACCTTTAATACCAATAAAAACATTCTATTGTTGAAAATTTTGGTTATAAGAAAAAAAATCACACCCCCTTGACCTACTGTTTAGAAAGGAAAATAATTTTGAAAAAGAATCATAAACATTGGTATAAATCACTTATTTCCTCTTTCTTGCTATGGATACTAATCTATACTTTTGTATATAATTAGAAGATTTTTTTATTAGGCAATTTCCCAAAGGAAAATTCGATACATTTTTACATTTAAGATTCCTTTGAGATAGTAAAAGAAGTATTTTTTTGTTCTCTTCAATTACTCAAATTGTCACCCTTAAGCCTCGGTTTTTATTACTTGGTGGCCCTTACTGACTTTTCCAGCCATATGTGGAGTTTCTCCGGGAAATTCTAGAAACCAAATTCAAGGTAACAAACATAAACACACTCATCCCAAATCCATGTAGAAACATTTCATGTGTGATTACAAAGGCATTCTTTAATTGGCAAGTTTAAATAGAATCATTCTGCCATTCTAAAATTGTGGTTTGCAGAATTATATGATCCATTCTCTGCATAAGGAAATAAATTAGAAAAAGTTATAACCTCTCCCCCACAAAAAAAAAAAACAAAAGAAAGAAATTAGAAAAGATAAAAAATAAGAATTTAACCGATTCACTTTAGTAGTTGACTTAATTATATCCCTAAGTAAAAGAGCTCTATTGATTTCTGTGCGTGCACACATAGGATCCCTAGATATAATTATCTAACGTTTGTGAAAACTGCCTATTTGAGAGGCTATGTGTGTATGAACATTGTTTTTTATTTCTTTTTCCTACGTTTTTCTTTCATTGTGCTTTATATCTTACACTGGATGATGATGATATAATTTATACAGATGACCTCTCTCCTGTCTGTATGTTCTTTGTTAAAGACACAATTATTCTGTTAGTGTATCCCACTTTCTAGCATTAAGAAGAACAGTAGCCTCTTTTGAGACAAATATTGCTTACAAGTAAGGAGGATTTTTTAGTAACTAAGTAGTTCAATATATATCATATGTCCTGGTCTTAATCCATCAAGCATTACCCTACCTTTGGCACATTTCTATTGATTTTGGGTACAGCTGTATAAAAGTCAAATAAAATAATATTTTACTGCCATTTTAGCCATTCCAACTTGAGTTTCCGGTCATAAACCAATGTTTCTACTACATAAAGCTCAAGTGGCCTTTCCTTAAACTATATCATTTAGTTTTTTAAGTAGTTGGAAGTTCTTGACCAAGCCTTTGCATGTTAATAAAGTAACTTGCATTGTGGCAGGTTCCTTTAATTTGTGTTTTTCCTATATTTTAGAATTCATCAGAGATTAAAGAAATTTATTTTACATATACTAAAGTAAAGATTGCTTCATAAAGTGAACCTTCTACTATTGAGGTCACTTGTCTGTTTCATAAAAATATACTGAAATTGCTTGTATACCATGCTGTTAATGCATAGCTAGAGTGAAAATTATATTATTAGGAAACTAGCATTTAACTTATAAAAACTGTACTTGTGATGAATTTGCCCTTGTGGTCTTAAAATTTTTTAATACCAACTTTTTCTTGCCTCTAAACATTATTTTCAGTATGTTTTGTTCAAATAAGGTACATGGTTTTCCTTAATATGATTAAACTGGAATATCTTTAAATTATGAAAATTATATTGGAATTAAGAGTCTAAATCCTATCATTCCTGGAGTGGAACACTGAATTAGGTTATTGCAGGGCATACTTTCCCTAAAGGATGATGATCTTAAAGTGTTATTTATCTTTTTTTTTGTTTCTTTTCTGACTAACAAATAAACACTCTGTATTCTAGAACACTCCGAACTGACTACTGAAAGCCTGCATGGGAGAAAATGAAAGTGTATTTACACGTTTAAAAACAGTGACATCAAAAATCAACCACTGGGTGCCTGGGTGGCTCAGTCGTTAAGCGTCTGCCTTCAGCTCAGGTCATGATCCCAGGGTCCTGGGATCGAGTCCCACATCGGGCTCCCTCCTCGAGGGGAAGCCTGCTTCTCCCTCTCCCACTCCCGCTGCTTGTGTTCCTGCTCTCGCTATCTCTGTCTCTGTCAAATAAATAAATAAAATCTTTAAAAAAAAAAATCAACCACTGTTGATAATGTCTTATTTCTTAGAATAGGTTATGGGCACAAGGTCATACTCAATTTCTGAGAACTCATTGAGCTATATAATTATAACTTGATCATTTTTCTATACTTCAGTTTATTTGAATAAAAAGTTATTTTAATCAAACACCGTTATGTCCTATGTAATTCTTCTTGTGAGCTTTCTTATACCAATCGAAGTCCATGGCTCAATTTACTCAGTTGTCTACCGAGTCCAGGCATATAATGAAAATAGAGTGAGCTGGGTCTACAGCACACTACAGTACTACAGAGCTGCAGCCTGTGATGAGCTGGGAAAGATGGGCCCAGTCTAAAGGGTACAGACGCTACTCAGCTCCAAGGAATGGCTGCCATATGGGACTGTAGGTCTAATGTTGCCAGGTCTGGAAATTTGCATTTTTATGTCAAATTTATACTTTTTAATGTTGGCAACTGATTCAAATTTTTAAACACTACCAGCCAAACTAAATATGTCTTTGACCAAAGAGGCCTCCATAAAGATCACCTCCCTGAGTAGGACCACTAAATCTGAGTCCAATTAAAATACTTTTCATATGTACTGCTGATCCTGCTAGCATGCAGGGAAGGCCACAGTCAAAATTCTGTCTGACTCCACACCATTTCTACTGTAATATACTGCCTGTAAATATGTCCTTGTTCTTACATAATCTGAATCCCAGACCAAACTCATAACACAGGTATTATCCCCATTTTACTCCTGAGGGATCAAAGGCCCAGAGATAGCAGATAAAAACACAGAACAGTATGACTTCATTTAAATGGACTGAGTTCAAATCCTTCCTCCAACACTTACTATTTTCATAACTTTGGGAGAACAAAGTAACTTCTCCATACTTCAGTTTTCTCCCCTGTAAGATGGGTACTCTAATAGCCATACCTCCCCAAAATGTTATGAGGATATATAAAGCACTTAGAAATGTCTTGGCACATGGTAAGTACTATATAAATGTTGCTATTACTAATTATGATTGCTATTAACATTATCTGTAAAATGAGATCCTTGCTTTTTGAATTTTAAATGAACCAAACTATGTAAAATACTTAGAATTGTTCCTGAGACCTACTGTTCATCACATAGTAACTATGTGATCAGATGAAGTTTCTTTCAAATACCTTACTCCAAGCCATGCAGATTAATTTCTTTACTCTGTATCAGGTAATAATAAACATGCTATTATAGGTTGGAAGGATTTTTATTTGTACTAAATGTTTTCTTTGAACATTTGAATAATAAATAACTCTGTAGTGTCATGATTTATTGCCATGTTTATACCATTTGGAAATGTGTAGTGAAATGAATCATGTGCCATGTAATGAATATCCTAATGTGAATGTTAATAATGTAGTAAGATTTTATTCAAAGTACAAGGAATGGCTACAGTATTCAGAAGACACTTTATTTTCTTTTTTTATTTATAGTTCCTGCTGTGAAGTTTGTTTTTTTTCTATTTATTTTTTATTTTATTATGTTATGTTAGTCACCATACAGTACACGTCATTAGTTTTTGATTTAGTGAAGACACCTTAAATTAGATGATATTCGCCATCTGTTTCCCTAAATTTAAAAAAAACCCTAACCCCCCCAAATACAAAATATATGAATGTAATTCAATAACTCAAATTACAAAGTTATATGCTAATATGTGGCATAGCCAGAATTTTTACTTACTTGTGACCCATTTCATGAGCAATTGTAAATGCAAGATTCAGGCCATTGTCTTCAGCAATAATACATTTTCTCTTTTCACTACACATTCCACTCAAATAAGCTATACCTAGAAAACATACACATGAATTACCATATGTCAGATTCAAATGTAAATATTTATGCTAGGCATCAGTAGAAGAAATGAAAAGTGATGGTATTTCCATTCAAATAATGTCAATATTAAACTATGATATCTAGCCCTTATAAATGGAATTTTAAGGGAAATTGTGTATGTATAAGTCACTCAATAAACTTAATATTCTTTTCAATTTCATATTTCAGATTAAATTATTTAATCAATTATCCAGTTCTCAAAACGCATGCTCTAAGAATATATTTTACAAATACCACTTGTCATTGTCATGTAAGATAAATGAATGGACACAACTTTGAAAATGTAAATCAAAAAGCAATGATTAAGTTAAATATTTTTCAATTCTTCTAAAGGACCTAGTTTCAGAGAAATATCCTAAAATAAAATAAAATACATATGTATGGCATTCTTGAACTTACACTGATATTGTGAGTTAATAAAATTTTGAAATTTTATTTTGTAAAATACCATTTTAACTAATATGAATAAGAACGACCTGTGATATTGGGAATATTGAAAAGTATTTCCTTTGAACATTTTTTGCTCACAAGATGGTCCAACTGCAGAGTATATGATAATGAAATATTATCTAAGACAACAATTGCAGTAAGATATTTGATCTTTTGGTTTAAATCAATGATAAGATAATATGTAAAATCACTGATATTCCTTAGTCAAAGATTTATGTACTATATTACTAATTAAGATACATCCCTGAATAAATATCATTTAACACAAAGAAATGTAACCTTCCAAATATAAGTTTTAATGCATTTTCAAAAAACAAAGGTTATTAAAGTAATATCTAGTGTTTATTGAATTATATGTATGTTCCATAATCCTCATATCCTTATAAAATACATTTAAACTCATTATATGAAGAAATTAAGGTCTGCAAAGGTGAAATGATTTGCCAAAGATCACATGACTACTAAATATTATGGAATGAGGATTTGAAATGAACTTTGACTCCACCTACCAACTAATGCTTATTTTCCTGCTAGTTACAATTTAGTGCAGAGTGATCCCTAGTTAAAGATGGTTAGCTGACGCTTGTGACTTTTCTTCTCTCTTCAGAAACATAAAAAAATAGTGTTATGAAATGATTACATTTATTTAAAGATGTAAATAAATCACCTTGCCCTTGTTTTGGAAATATAGAAGATTCATGGGAGAATATGAAATGATTTAGGGGAGCCACAGCCCAAATGACAGGGGAGAAGGATTTTATTACTATGGTAGAACCCCACAGAGACTCAAGACTGAAGCACACAGGTTTGAACAGAGGCATTATTCGAGGATTGAAAATGGAACATCTGAAATCCTCAACTACTACTCTCAAGGCCTGGTATCCATTGGCCTACCAGAAAAATGAAGATACATTTTCTAAGCAAAATATAGTGTAAACATACTATTTTAAAAACATAACTACAGGAAGAAACGGCCAAGAGATGAAATATGTAAAGATGTTATTTTATCTATATACATAGAAATATTTTATTAAAATATAAAATCAACAAGTAAACGAAATTACTTCCTTATGAATGGATGGACAGATGAATAGACAGGTGATAAGCCCTACTACTTCATTTGGCTGATTAACACAAATGGAATTACTCCCGGGTTAAATATGGTGGGAAGGAAAGATGAAGGTAGGGGTAAACACAGAGTGGTTAGGAAAGGGAGAAAAAGAGGAGGAGGAAAACGCATTTGTTATCTAGTTCCATTAAATAACAAATCAAATAAAAACTTCAAGAGATTCTTACCATAATGTGAATTTTAAAGAGAGCTAAGTCATGCATTTATTAATGCAACAAAATATGGAAAACAAAGATATGAGAGTGACTGAACTTGTGTTATGGTTGAAAGGAAGAAGGAAGGAAAGAAAGATGGAAGGAAGGAGTGAAGGAGAGAACCAAAAGTATCTTCTCTTAATAATTCACTTGCACATTTGAAAAATTTAAAACGTATATAATGAGAATAAATACAAAAATACTAAATTAAGTTCATCTATAATTACCATGTCAAAGATCATTGTTTGGTACAAATTTCCCTTAGGATGCACCTATATTTCACAACTACAATAATCTTATCACCATATGCAGATTAAAAGTCAGCCAATGTGGTTGTCATCACGTTATCTCTCTTTGCTGTATGGACCAGTACATACCAAATTTAGTCACTTTAATAAGTTTTACATTTCTTCTCCTGTACCCCTTCAAATATATTGTTCCCACCAAAAACAGTATTATCATCTGTTTCTAATTCTTACCTCTTCTATATTATTCTTTCCATTCTATATTGGTATATTTTTTCCATACTGTTCTGTACCTTACTACATTGGCTAGGATACCTTTTTAAAAAAGACTTATATATTTATTTGAGAGAGAGAGAGAATGGAGGGGAGGAGGAGGAGACAGAGAGAGAAAGAGAATCTCAAGAAGACTCCCTGCTGAGCACAGAGCCTGATGCACGGCTTGATCTCAAGACCCTGAGATCATGACCTGAGCTGAAACCCAGAGTCAGTCTTGCTTAACCAACTGAGCCATGCAGGCACCCCGCTGGAAGGCTTTCACAGATACCATTTGTTAAGTTAAAGAAATTACTTTCTGATATTCTTGTATGTCAAGTGAAAGAGGATACAATGTTAGGTGAGGTGTGGGTCAAATGTAGATGGGAGTTAGTATTTTTTGAAAAAGAAACAAACTGGAATAGTGAGAGAAACGGGAAAGAGAGCTGATTAAGTACTAGGGGAATAGTTAATGTTCATGATTAGGTATTGCCAGGATAACAGAGAAAGTTAGAGGTCATCCAGATCAAGGTCAAAGAATTATTAAGTAGTATTGGTTGGACTGATTATATGAACTTGAAATTGCACATGATCACAATGAACTCAGGAAGGGGGGGAGGTGGCCAACATCCACGTGAAACGTGGGTGAGGATCAAGGAGAACAACCTATCATGGTGACAGAGACAGTTAAGATGGTAAAGCTGAAGAGTTTTAGCTCCAAATGAAGAGTTTTTATATGAGGATGAGAGATTTTGACTTAGAAGCAATAGCGGGAAGCAAGAGGAATGCAAGAGGTATAGAACTTTGACATTTTCCTAGCACCAACCCTGTGGGATAGGGGAAGAGAAAGAATGAACAGTAATCTCTCTGGGGGCCCTAGATTCCTCACCAAGCTATGGGAAATCAATGACTACTGTGTAGTCATGAAAGAAATTTGCTGATAAAAATTATAATTTGTAATGTAAAAGACATATTTTATACCATAAAATATAAATTTATATACAATAAAATGTAATTTAAAAATGAGTACATATTGGCATAGAGGTATGATTACACCTAAGTATTAAAAAAATCCATACCATCACATTTTCACAGGAGAACAAAAAGACTACATAAAAATGGGGGCACCTGGCTGGCTCAGTCGGTAGAGAATGTGACTGCACCTCAGGGTTGTGAGTGCAAGCCCCACACTGGACATAGAGCTTACTTAAAACAAAAAACTATAAAATTACAATAATTTTTTAATAGCAATTGTATCATGTAGAGAGATAATAAGTAATTTTTCTTCCTCTTTTCCAATATTCCAAATTCATTTAAGTGTTTACAATACTTTTATAATGAGAAGATTAAAGACATAAATATGATAATCATGTCTATGAAATTTAAATAGTAATTAACAGAATCTCTTACAGACCAGGAAGTAGTTTAACAAACAAAATGATTCTCTCCTCCTATTCTTTTTTTACTTATGTGTAAAGTCAGAGTCTTCAACTAAGACTCTGATAAATTTGAATTTCATTGTCTTACATTTGGCACACCAGGAAGATTTTCTCTAACTTGAAAGTTATGGAGAATAATTATAACCATGACTAATTTAAATGACTTGCATTATTCTGTTTAAAAGCCTATGCTTTTCAGTTCCTTTCAAAAACTCACGTTTCTTATTATAGTAAGGGGTAGAGTTTAAAGGGGAAAGGATTTAACACAGCTGTTATTTAAAGATACATATAATACAGACTCTTTTTAAAACACTCTTTGAATATACAAAATTCTACAAACACCAAGGACACCAAAAAACCCTCTAATTTCCCACCTAAAAATAAATCAAGTCATGTATGAGGTGTCAACAGAATCTCTCATCTGAAAACAAAAACATACTATCCTAGGATGTAATTTGATACCTCTTCAAGATAATCATAGACCCCCCCCCCCAAACCCCACAGGAAGCATGTTATAATAATGGACTACTCAGGAAATCAGTTTTATGTGATCAGATGGACATATCCTAACAAAATTAAATTGTCTAGCTCCAGCCCTGCTGTCTTTAAGCACTAGCTAGACTACCTAAGTTCAATATCTTGTCTCTCCTGGCACAAAATCCTGCATAGTCCTAGGTAAGATATTTGCCCTAGGATTGTATCCTAGGAGGAAAGTTTTTTACCTCTAAGTCCTACTATTGCTTGAGGCCCTAATGGAACAAGTATTGTAAGAGAAGACAAGTACCAAAGGTACAAAGATGAATACATGCTGAGCATACCTCCAGGGGCATGAGCCACACAAATACTCATTTGAAAATGTGATCATTAAAACCTAGAGATGTACATAAGATATTATGGGAGAATAAAAAGAAACACCAAAGCAGAAGAGGCTTTTAGGGAAAGAAATAGCTTGGTGGTATCACTGAGTGGAGAGAGGTTAATGAGGGGAAAAGCAGAGGAAGTCTGGGGGAGGGGGCTGTCTGAACAAAGGACTGAGCAGGGAAAAGCCTAAGCAGATAGTGATGAGAGTTGCTATTGTTCACAGAAGGGTAGATTAAGTTCTTTAAATGTGCACGCCATGTAGTACATCTCTGCAGCAATATGTATTTAGCATATCCTCAATCAAGGGTATATGAAATGAATGGCAGAGATGAAATTCCTTGAAACAAAGACCAATATAAAGTGTAACTTAATGTGGGGCCTTAACTAAAATGTAATTTTGAAGAATCAAAATGTATTTCGCCCATGAATTAGAAAAAAATTTTTAGAATTACTTAATGATGGTGCCCACATAATATGAAACCCATTTACATGATTACATTCAAATTGGGCTTTGAACATATTTTAAAATAACTTGCCTTACTAGCTCGCTAATTATCTGCCTCTATTCCATTAAAAGACAAGATGATGATCTAGGAATATAAAAGTACAATTATGTAAGTTATGAGTTTAATATCAGTAGAGTTATAAATGATTTTAAAAAACAGCCTTCCAGATTCTCTTAAATGTTTAATCCATAACATTCTTCATAGTACAGTTTCTAAGAATACTAAGAAAAAAATGACTTCTAACAACAATAAATAGAATACCAGTTTAATAAAAACTACAGTAAATCTCTGTGGTCAAAAAGGCAGAATATTTTATAGACAGTAAAAACGTTGTTTATGTGTTCCTGCAACAGAGTAGACAGAGTCCTTTTGAGAAAAACACATAGAGGTGGGCCAAATAAAATCTAATATACAAAGTTTTTAATGTATAGTTAGTTTCGAGAAAAAAGATTCCCAAGTGCAAGAATAAAGCTTAAAATTTTTCAAATTTGGGGGCGCCTGGGTGGCTCAGTCGGTTAAGTGTCTGCCTTCAGCTCAGGTCAGGATCCCAGGGTCCTGGGATCAAGCCCCACATTGGGCTCCCAGCTCAGTGGAGAGCCTACTTCTCCCTCTCCCTCTGCCTGCCTCTTAGCCTACTTGTGCTCTCTCTCGATCTCTCTGTCAAATAAATAAAATCTTTAAAAATTTTTTTTTCAAATTTGGAGTGATAATATCATGAGTTAATGTTGTTAGAGTCTGCGTATCAGAAAAGACACAAGTCTTATTAAATAATGGGTATGGTTTCAAAATGTCTGCAGGGACAGGAATTAAGGAGTAAGGAACTGAGATCCATCAACAAATCAGAAAGCCTGAAATTGCTATTAATGTGTGAAAGTAACCTCAAAAATCCGTATGCAAGAGAGCAACAAGGAACCCTGGCTCAAAATAAATTCAGGGTATGCTAGAAAAGGCTCCACTAACAAACTGAAACCCAGACCACCAGCATGCATAGGTATGAAGCCACAGGAATATGAAGCCGTAAATACAATGCACAAATTGATCATACAATTTGGGGATCATACAAGGATTGGAAAAATCCTTGTCAGTTCAGAAAAAACAAATGAAGGATCTCACTATAACGAGACACTTTATCATCTCAGCAAGCATAGTGTTCCCACAGGAAAAAAAGTTCTACTGAAGATAAGCTCACAAATAAAAATGACAAACCAAGTAAAGAAATGGCTCACTGTGAGAAGGTGGCCACTGATACAAAAACTAGAGAGAAAATGATGACGAAACGAAGACATTTTCAACATAAAGGTGGGGAGCTTGAGATCCACATTCACTGGGCCACGGCAACCCAAATGAATCTTTTTGTAAATCAGAGAAAGAAACCATTTCTCCATGACACTTTAAATCAAAGTACTGGTGTAAAGAAATGTTAAATTTCTTCAAACAGAAGGAAAAATTCCAGACTAAAACATGAAAATAAAGAGGAGGGAATAAAGGACACCAGAAAGATTAAATGTATGAGTAACCATAAATTATTATTGAATACACAAAACACCAATTTTAATGTCTTCCAAACTTTAAAATAGTGAGAACTGAAGTAAAAACAACAACACATAGTTCAAGTGCTCAAGAGTTCTAGCAACAATCAGTGGTAAAATGATACATGTCAGAATATACAAGGTAATTGCAAAACAGTAAAATAATATATAACTAAAAATTATAATTACATAGATTGAAAATGGTATACAAATATTGGATTTACCTATTTTTAAAGGCAGGGAAGGAAGAAAATAAGAGAAACATGACCTAAAGGCAAATATAAAACAAATATAGAAAGATAGCATTTCATACCAGGAATTTCATTAAATAAAAAAGACTATGCCATGAGAACTGTGACTGCCAAATTGAATGGATATTTAAATTCTCTAAGGTGAGAGTTGTGTGAATTAACTTGATTGTAATAATCATTATACCATACATAGGTATATTAAAACATCATTGTCTACCTTACACTTATACAACTTTTATCTGTCAACTTCATCTTGATAGAGTTGGACCAAATGAATGAAAAATAAAGACTATATTAAGTCCAAACTAAGATTTTAAGACTGAATTAAAAAAATAAACCCTAACTGCATTGTGCTTATAAGAGATACAGCTTAAGTATAAGAACATAAATAAGTTAGGGGCGCCTGGGTGGCTCAGTCGGTTAGCAGCTGCCTTCGGCTCAGGTCATGATCCCAGGGTCCTGGGATCGAGCCCCACGTCGGGCTCCCTGCTCAGCGGGGAGTCTGCTTCTCCCTCTCCCTCTGCCTGCCTCTCTGTCTACTTGTACTATCTCTCTGTCAAATAAATAAATAAAAATCTTTAAAAAAAAAGAACATAAATAAGTTAGAAGTAAAAGAATAGAAAACAATATGCAAACATCAACCAAAATAGAGAAAGGGTGGCAATATAAATATTACAAATATACAAAATTAGACAAATTGAATTTAAGTGACAAGCATCTAGAGAGATAAAGGAGGATTTTTTTATGATAAAAGGGTCACTCCAACAAGAAGACATACAATTCTATATCTGTATTTACTCAATAACTAAGCCTCAAAATATAAATAGTAAAAATGAACCAAATTAAGAGAGAAAAATCCACAGTGAAACTGGGAGACTTAATAAGTCTCTTAATAGCTGATAAAACAACTATTAAAAACTTCACTCAAGACATGAGTTCTGAACAAAGTATTAGCAAATCTGTCTTAATTGATGTAATAGAACATC
The DNA here is from genome assembly GCF_002201575.2 of Neomonachus schauinslandi. Lineage (NCBI taxonomy): Eukaryota > Metazoa > Chordata > Mammalia > Carnivora > Phocidae > Neomonachus > Neomonachus schauinslandi. Next base: position 21,549,635 of record NC_058409.1, on the reverse strand, counting down.
GCATCCAACAACAAAATTCATTATTTTTAAGTGGTTATGGTACATTTATAAAACTTGACCATATACTGAGTAGCAAAAAAAATCTCCACAAATTTCAAAAGTGGAAATAATCCAAACAAAGGATGTTCATTGGGCACAATGGAAATAATTTGGAAATCAAGAATGAAAAAGGTAACTAGAAAAACCCAAACTGCCTAGACATGAGATGATACACTTCTAAATAGTCCACAAGTGAAAGCAATTATAATGAAAATTAGAAAATATGTTAAACATAGTTACAGTAAAAATAGAACACATTAAAAATGTGTGGCCTGAAATGACAGTGCTCAGGGAAATTCATAGTATATTTTATAAAAAATATAAGAGACTGAAAATCAATGATTAAAATTCCTTACAGGAGCTGGAAGAGAAGAGAGCATCAAAGCTTACAAAAAGAGAAGGAAAGAAATAATAAAGAGCAAAACCAATGAACTATAAAACAAATGTAAAAGAAAATTGGCAAAACTGGTAATTCCCTAGTAAACCAATCAAGAATTAGAAAAAAAGAGAGACAAATACAAATTACCAACATCAACAAAGAATAAGGAAATGTCTCTATAATCCTAAAGACATCAAAGTAATCTATATAAATGTATGCCAATAAACCTTACAATTTGCCAAAGCTGTCAAAAGAAACACAAAATCTAGAATTTTCTATTATAATCCCATGTATTCATTCTATTCCAGCTACATTGGCTTTTTTTTTTTTCCTTCCCTTTTCTTTTCCCTTTTCTTGTCATTTCCATCTCAAGACCTCTTCACTGGCTTTTCCCTCTGGAACATTCCCTCATTAGATCCTCTCTCCAGATCTTCTTGATCACCAAATTAAATTACAAATACCCTTTTCCCCCACCCTGGAACTCCCAGATTATCTCTTACTTACATCTACTACTTTTTTTCCTGAGGGGGTTTATCTTTTAACGTACCAATTAATTTAATTATTTGGATATTGGCCATTCTCTTCATTAGAACGTAAGCACCACAAGGGCAGGAAAGTACTGAGAAGTCAATTTGTTCATCCCCAATGTGTAGAACTGTAGAGTACTATGTACACTACACATTTTATAGTGCCATGATAATACAGTTTGAGGTGTATTAATATACATTTCTCTTTTTCCACACAGATCAATCGCTTCTTGGCCTTTTGGCTAAGATCAAGTATTGTATTTCCACCCAGGTCATGTCTTCTTAGTCATCTACAGGCTTTGCTCTGAGGGCAGGTGCGAAGGGATAGGACTAGTGGTAGGTAACCTTTGGAACTCTGGAGGATAGCACATTGGGAAACTCCAGGCTGATATAGGATGACTCAAGTAGGGAATTAATGAAAACACTGGGTGAGTACGTGAAAAGAAGGGCTGGGCTGTCATGTCTGAGACTACTTTGACTCTCTTTCCAAGAAGGCAGGAAAGGTGGGCAGTTAACCTTGGGGGACCCATGAATGACATGACTGAGATCTGGCAGCATCTTCAGCAGCACTAAGACCTGGACAGGTAGGGACTGGGGAGGGTGGGAAGATAAAGAGAGTGGTGGAAAGAGTTGAACAGGAGTTACAGTGCCCTAACCAAACCATTATTTTTGAGTTGAACACACCAAATGCATTTGAAGGCCAAGTCCAGCATGTAGACAAAGGAATTCACTGCAAAGATGTAGATACCCAACATCTCAGAGAGCTCTGTAGGAAGCTAGATGCAACATTTTCTTTTCCTAATTTAGTATTATCTTTGACCTTATAATGTGTATTGAGGCAAAATTAACTAGAGATGAGAGTGTACATGTTAAAAAAAAAGTGTGTATGTGTTTTTAATTGGTTGCTAAAGGTAAATTAAACAGTCAATAATCACTCCTTTTATTTTATTATCCTAAGGTGTGATTGGAGGTATCTAAAGTCAGTGAAGTACTGGACTAGACAGCATATGGATAGCATGTCTAATTCTCTGGCAAGCTTTATATGAAATGTTAATATGATACAGGAAAAAGAAGGTGAAAGATGGTTCAAGTAAATGTTCATCATAAATAGTGAAAGAGAGTCCGGGGCGTGGGGGGAGTGGCATGCAGGGTAGGCAGCGGTGGCCAATTCCTAAATTCTGCTCTTTTGAGAGCTGGGGAGAATGTCATGGTCATGGACAAGTTCCAAAAGAGGTTTACTCATTGCTTTTCTTGTTTTCACATGTCCTTAATCTTTATAATAAACTTTCCCACCAAGCAGACCCACCTCCTCCCTACATTAAGATAATGAAAAGGACTGCTTTTGTATGAAAGGAAGAACAACTAGGAAAATTTATGTCTGCAGGCTGGTTTTGTGCTCCTGCTATTGTATTCTAGATTTATTCTACTTCACATTCACTTTTCTCTTTCAGAAAATTTAAGGGCAAGTTATTGGATGGTTTCAGAAGTTAAACTCTCAAATCCTTAGGGACTTTAAATTAAGCCAGACTCCACTGTACCTTACTGTAGTTTGGGTATATCTTTAATACATCATTAATAACATATACCATCTAAAATTCTTAATTTAGATTTCAGTGCAACTCTGAAAATATAATGCTTGTGGCACATTGATAAAGCCATATGTGGTAGATTATACATCTAATGCTTATAAATCAGAAATGGGAAATTTACTGTGCAGTCTACCACAAACATGGATTAAAATTGGTATTCGCATTGCTAAGTTAATTTAAAAATGATAAATCAGAGTTCTTAGGCTTTCTGTAGGACTTTGGCCACAAAAGCAAAACAAAAACAAAAACAAACTAGGCTTAATGATTTCATCTGCCTTGGAGATTAAAAAACTGTCATGACTTTAAAAAATAGGTAAGATGAATCACAGTTAAAGATTTTTGTGAAGTAAGTTGAAGGATACAGCTGGAAAAATTTAAAAGTGTTCTGATTGCATATAAATCAGGAATTTTGGCTAACGCATTTTTATAATGTTATAACGTAATCATATCCTGAAGGCATTAAACAGGGACAATTAAAACTAAAAATATCATGCTACTAAAAAGCTCTATAAATTGTTTTTTTAGAATACTAGTAAAAACACTGACAGCATACATTTATAACTATAAACCAACTCAAACTTCAAAACAGTGTGATACAACATTCTTTTTTCATCATGCCAATATTTAATCATTTTGCTGCTTTTTATAACTTGCTTTCTACTCAGTATGATCAGTGGCTTTTATTCAAGTAAAGAAAAGAAATAATTCTATAAACTGGAAAAATCTGAAGAATATAATTACAATATAATTACAAGTATCTAATATTCTTAAATCTCAACTACTGAAATTTAAAATATTAAGTTTAATACAGAGATTTGACATAATTTGTTAAATAAAACACATTTAATTAAGGACAAGTATTCCAACTTTAGATGCGTTTTTAAGATCTCAGCATTTTTAGGGCGCCTGGGTGGCTTAGTCGTTAAGTGTCTGCCTTCGGCTCAGGTCATGATCCCAGAGTTCTGGGATCCAGCCCCGCATCCAGCTCCCTGCTCTGTGGGAAGCCTGCTTCTCTCTCCCACTCCCCCTGCTTGTGTTCCCTCTCTCGCTGTGTCTCTCTCTTTCTGTCGAATAAATACATAAAATCTTTAAAAAAAAATAAATAAAATTACAAAAAAAAAGATCTCAGCTTTTTAAAGGTCTATACACCAAGGGAGTTAAGAGTAAACTGGTTAAAAACCTTCTCAAAAATGATTTGATGTTTTCTAAAATCCTGATTGGAATTCAACAACAAATTTTTCATGACCTGTTTATTATAGTGAAGGCAAAATGCAGAGAATAAAGCTTTAAGAATCTATGCTCTTGGGGCGCCTGGGTGGCTCAGTCTTTAAGTGTCTGCCTTTGGCTCCGGTCATGATCCCAGGGTCCTGGGATCGAGCCCGCATCGGGCTCCCTGCTCCGTGGGAAGCCTGCTTCTCCCTCTCCCACTCCCCCTGCTTGTGTTCCCTCTCTTGCTGTGTCTCTGTCAAATAAATAAATAAAATCTTTAAAAAAAAAAAAAAAAGAACCTATGCTCTTGTGTCAAAGATTCTAGGGCTTGAGTCCCAGGCTTGATTTTTAGCTGTGTGACCATAGGAAACTTACTTCTTTTTTCTGAGCCTCAGTTTTCTTAACAGTAAAATTGGAAAATTAACCATTTGGCTTAGGAATGCTAACTAATGTAGATAAAATATTTCAAGCCTATGTTGGCTTATGTGAAACATGGTAACCATTAAATATTAAACTTTCTTACCTGTCAAATGGGCTTAACAATCCCTTATGACACAGAGGTTTTGAAGGGTTAAAGGAGGTGATGTATTTAAGAACCCATGGCATGTGGTAGATTCTTAATAAGTGTTCTCCTACACTGACAACACCGTGTAAGTGTGTGGTGAATACAAAGTTGCACTTGTAGACCTTATAATAAGAACAACTCTTAAAAACTATAAGGAAGACCTCAGAGTATTTTCTAAATTAAGATGTGTTTTGTTTCCCAAGGATATATTCAGCATATTTTAATATTTATATAGTGTTTAACAGTACCATTAAAATATTTTCTAATATAAACAAAATCCTATAACCAAATGAAGCTTTAACAGTAAAGGATCTTGAGAAGGAAAGTATCTTATGAACAATCACTTTCCATAATAATTCCTTAAGAATTATGTATCCAAGACTTATCCCTGCAACATGTCATGCCAAAATAGAAATATAAAGTGTCTGATTTATGTCCTGGCCAGAGCCTAATAAGAAATACATCAGCAGCCAAGAGTTAAACGAGATAAGTTCAGCTTTGCTTTTATTGTAAACCACAGGAAAAATGTCATTTTCCTATCAGGAATTCCTTTCTATTCAGAAATACCAAGATGGAGTACCTGGGACGCTCATTACTGTGCTATGTTGCTGAGGACACAGACAAGCAGGGAGCAAGATCCTTGATCACAAAGAGATCAGAAGGAGAGGAAACGAACAGAATGCAAGGTATATTGAATTCCTCCAAAAACATGCCTGGTAGAGTCAGAGAGTCTAACAAGTCCAAAAGTGGAAATTAATCAGGGTTCTGAAAAATGGGTAGAATTTGAACAGGGATAAAGGAAAGAAAGGAAAACAAAGAAACAGACTTCCATTTGGAAATTCTAAAACAATACATTTGAACACACTCACTAAAGTCTGCAAAAATTATCAGCTCTTCAGCAGGGCCTCAGTTAGAAGAGTGCATTAGTGTGAATTTAAAAGGAGCACAGTGGGGAGATGAGGTTTTAAAAAGGCTCCCCAGTGAATGAGCAAAGGTGTTTGGTAGGTGAAGTCTGGGTGGGATTTCAGTCTCTTTTGTTCCTTAGGCCCTATAGATAGGTAATCTGTGCAAGATACAACCTGCTGAAACCTTTGGGAAATCCCTGGCTGGAATGCCAAAAGCAAATCTAATGATCACATAATTACTTTCTCTTTTTGTTTTAATTTTTAAATTCATTTACAGTAACATGTACTTTTTATTTAACAGTTATACGAATTTTAACACCCACACTGATTCATTTAAACACCATCACCATCAGGAGCCAGAAAAGGTCCATCACTCCCCAAAACTGTTTTGTGACTTCCCTTTATAGTTTTTTAAAAAAACTTGCCCATTTTTAAAACAGGAGTGACCACTGAATCACTGATCTGATCATCATTACAGGGTTGTCTTTTAGACAATGTCATGTAAATGGATTCATAAGGCAGATGACCTTACGAGACCAGCTTCTTTCACTGAGCATAATGCTCTGACATTCCTCAAATTACTACAGATTGTTTAAACCATTCGCCTCTTGAAGGCCATTGAATTGCTTCCAGTTTTTCCCAATTGTGAACAAAGTAAGTATCAACATCCATGAATAGGTTTTGTATGAAGATAAGTTTTTGTTTTTCTGAAGTAAAAACCCAGAAATTGGATTGCTGGGCCATATGGTAAGTATATGTATATCTTTATAAGAAATTGCCAGATTGTTTTCCCAAGGGGTTATAAAATTTTGCACTGCCAGCAGCAATGTTTGAGGATGAAACTTGATCCACATTATCCACAGCACTTGATAGTGTCAGTATTTTAAATTTTAGCCATCCAATCGGTATAGTGATATCTCCTTGTGGATTTAATTTGCATATCCGTAATGACAAGTGACAATGACATCTATGCAGTGTTTATTTGCCATCTATATATTCTTCTTGTGAAATATCACGTCAAGTCTTGCACATTTTTAAACTGTTTGTTTTCTTAGTGTTGAGCTTTGAGAGTTCTTTATATATTCTGTATATAAATCCTTGCCCCTGGATATGTGATTTATGACAATGGTTGCCCCTTGAGAATGCAACGGGTAGAGGTGCTGAGCCCCCCAACACACACACAGTCAAAAATCCACAAATAAGTTTTAGGGGATCAGTAGGTTAAGCGTCTGACTCTTGGTTTCTTCTCAGGTTGTGATCGCGTGGGTCCTGGGATTAAGCCCCATGTTGGGCTCTGCATTCAGCAGGGAGTCTGCTTGAAGATTCTCTTCCTGTGCCCCTCCCCTGGCTCATGAGTGCTCTCTCTCTCTCTCAAATAAACAAATAAAATCATTTAAAAAAAAATCCACATATAACCTTTGACTCCCCCAGAACTTAACTACTACTAAAAGCCTACTTACTGTGGGGCACCTGAGTGGCTCAGTTGTTAAGTGTCCGCCTTCAGCTCAGGTCATGATCCCAGAGTCCTGGGATCGAGCCCCACATCGGGCTCCCTGCTCAGCCGGAAGCCTGCTTCTCCCCCCTGCTTTTGTTCCCTCTCTCGCTACGTCTCTCTCTGTCAAATAAATAAGTAAAATCTTAAAAAAAAAAAAAAAACCTACTTATTGTTAATCAGGAGGAGGCTTACTGATTAACTGACACCTATTTTGTATGTTTTATGTATTATGTACTGTATACTTACAATAAAACAAGCTAAAGAAAAGAACAGGTTATTAAGAAAATCACAAGAAAGGTAAAGTACACTTACAGTACTGTAATGTACTGTATTTATCAAAAAATATCCACACATAAATGCACCCATGCAGTTCAAACCCATGTTGTTCAAGGGTCAATTATATTTTCTCCTGGTCCATAACTTGTATTTTAATCTCTTAACAGAACAAACGTGCTTTTGGTTTTGTTGTTTAATATCGATGAAATCCAGTTCACCAATTTTTCCTTTAATGGATCATGCTTGTGTTTTTATATCTAAAAACTCTTTACTTAATTCAAGGTCACAAAGATTTTCTCTTATGTTTCCTTCCGGGCTTTTATAGTTTAACATTTACATTTAGATTAATAATCCATTTTGTATAAACATTTACAAAATTTTATTTAAAAAAGTGAAAGAACTTTATTATTCTTCATTATGCATAATGATGTCCAGTGTTTTCAAGACCATTTCTTGAAAGATCATTTTTTTAAAGATTTTATTTATCTTAGAGAGAGATAGAGAGTGTGAGCAGGGGGAAGGGCAAAGGGGGAGGGAGAGAGAGAATCCAAGCTGACTTCACGCTGAGCATGGAGCCCAACATGGGGTTAAATCCCAGGACCCTGATATCATGACCTGAGGCGAAATCAAGAGTCAGACACTTAACCGACTGAGCCACCTGGTGCCCCTCTTTCTTTATTAAATAGAATTTGTACCTTGTAGAAAATCAACTGGCCATATTTGTGTGGATCTACTTCTGGAATGTATCTATGTATCTATTTCTTAATACCACACTGTCTTGATTACTGAAGTTTTGTAGTAAGTTTTAAAAACAAGTAGTATGATTCCTTCAAAACTATTTTTCTTTTCAAAATTGCTTTGGCTATTCATTTATTTGCCTTTTCATATAAATTTTAGAATCATCTTATTTATATCTACAAAAAAGAGCTCAAACTTTCATTTTGCGTTAAATCTATAGATCAATTTGAGAAGAGTTGCATCTGTGCTATGCTGAAGCTTCCAATCCATGAACATTGTATGTCTCTCCATTTATTTAGATTTTCCTTTATTATTCTCATCAGCATTTTACAGTTCTTATCATCCAGATTCCGCACATGTTTTGCTAACTTTATATGCAGATACTTCATTACGGAACTATGACAAATTATAGATATATTTATATTACATATGTATTTATATGTATATTGTATATATATTTGTATGTATACACACATATATTTAAAATTTCAGTTTTGGAATGTCCAATTCTAGTACAGTAAACCACACTGACCTTGTTGACTTTGTATTCTGTGATCCCATTAAGCTCAAATATTAGCTTTAGGTTTTTTTTCATATATACTTCGTCATTTTCTAATATGTAAAGAATCATGTTTCTTGCAAAAAGGGACAGTTTTATTTCTTACCTCAAATTATTTATGTTTTTCATGTATTATCATGTTCCACTTCTGGACATCCCTAGGAAGGATGCAGTGGACAAACCTGCCTTGTTCCAGACTAAATGCAAAAGTATTCCTTCTTTCACCATTATATGTGATGTTAAGTGTCAGATAGATAGATAGTAGATATTCTTTATTAAGCCTGTTCCCTTCTATTCCTAAATTTCTGAGAGTTTTTATTGTGAATAGATGATGAAATTTGTCACATGCTTTTTCTGTATCAGTTGATATGATCATGTCTCTTCTTTGGACTTTAAATAAGTTTAATTACATGAATTGATTTTCAAATATTTTATCAGTTTTCCTTTTCTGATATAAGCTCTATTTGGTTCTTTTCTGTTACTCTTATATATTACTGAGTTAAACTGCTATTTTTTATGTATGGTCATGGAGAATATTGGTCTGTAGTTTCATGGGTACTTTTCTCCTCGCACTTTGTGATTTGGATTTTATATCAGGGTAATGCTGACTTCATAAAATGAGTTGGGAAGTGTCCTCACCTGTCTGTTTCCTTAAAGAGATAATATAGAATTGGTATTATCTTTTCTTTGAAAGAGTTCACCAATGAAACTTTCTGGGCCTGAAGATTTCATTCTTGGATGGTTTTAAACTAATATGTATAAGATTATTCAGGCTATTTCAGATCGGGGTAAGTTTTGTTAGTTTGTGATTCTCAATAAATTGGTCTATTTCATCTAAGTTGTCAAATTCATATGCATAGATCTCTTTGTATTATTCCCTAATGATTTTTTTAAAGTCTGAGGTAGTAAGATATGCCCTTTTGTTGCTGATATTATTTTTCCTATTTTCTATTTTTCTTTGTCAACCTTACTAGAGGTTTAGAATGTATTGACATTTTCAAAAAACCAGGTTTTCTTTCATTAATTATCACTATTGTTTTTCTTTTTTCATTTGATTGATATATACTCTTTAGTATTTCCTTCCCCCCTTTTTTTTTGAGAGAGAGACAGAGAGAGCAAGAGAGCATGTGGGAAAGAGGGGCTTAAGGGGGAGGGTCAGAAGGAGAAGGAGAAAGAGAATCTTAAGCAGGCTCCATGCCCAGCATGGAGCCCAACTCGGGGCTTGATCTTATTACCCTGAAATCATGACTCGAGCCGAAATCAAGAGTCGGACGCTTAACTAACTGATCCACCCAAGTGCCCCAGTATTTCCTACCTTTTGTTTGATATGAATGTGTTTTTGTTTCGTTTGTTCCTCTTTTTCCATTTATTTAAGTAGAAACTTAGATTATTGATGAGACCCTTCTTCTTTTTAATAAAAACATTTGATCATATAAATTTCCCTCTAAACATTGTTTTACCTGCGTCCCATAATTTATATGTTGTCTTTTCATGGCTTATTTCTCTTTTTTTCAGTTCAAAGTATCTCTTTTTTTTTAAATTTCCTCTTTGACCCATAAATTACTTATAAATATTATTTTCTAAATATTTGGAGAACATTTTCTTCTTATTTTTCTATAGTTCATTATTAGTTTAATTCCATTATATTCAAGAACGGAATGCATATGATTTCATTCTTTCAGATTTCTAAAAGTTTGTTTTATGAGCTAGAAAATGTTCTCTCAGAAAATGTCACTTGAAAAGCACATGTATTTTGCTATTTTGGGTAGAGCAGTGTGTCCATGTTAGTTGATGTGTTGTTCAATTCTTTTACATACATGCTGATTTTCTGTTGACAATCAATTACTAAGAGAGAAATGTCAACATCTCCAAATATAACTGTGCATTTGTCTATTTTTCCTTTTAGTTCTGTTGGTTTTTCTTTCATGAATTTTAAAGCTCTACTGGTAGGTGCTGAAATATTTAACATCATTATATCTTCTTGGTGAATTGACCCTTTTATTATATAAAGTCCCCCTTAGTTTTTAGTAATTTTCTTTGTTCTGAAATGTACATTTTAGCCATTGGACTGTTTTTACTTTTTCTATTCATGGTATATATTTTTCATATTTTTACTCTTACCTTACCTATTACATTTGAAGCAAGTTTCTCACAGACAGCAAAGAATGAGGTCTTTGTTTTTTTCAATAGAATCTGGTAATTTTTTAAATTGGTGTGTTTAGACTATTTCAATTTACTCTAATTACTGGTATGTATGTTGGGATTTAGGTCTGCCATTTTGTTATTCGTGTTTAATTGTTGATGTTGAAAGCCCTCTGCTTTCCTTTCTTCTGTTTCCCTTTCCTGCCTTGTTTTTGTTCTTTTGAAATAAAAGCTTTGCTAAAAGGGAAGATTTCAAATTTTTTAGTATACCATTTTAATTTATTTATTGTGTTTTCAACTATATGTTTCTTTTTTTTTTTTTTAAGATTTTTATTTATTTGACAGACAGAAAGACAGCCAGAGAGGGAACACAAGCAGGGGGAGTGGGCAGAGGGAGAAGCAGGTTTCCCGCAGAGCAGGGAGCCTGATGCGGGGCTTGATCCCAGGACCCTGGGATCATGACCTGAGCTGAAGGCAGATGCTTAACAACTGAGCCACCCAGGCGCCCCTCAACTACATGTTTCTATATACTTGTTTAGTAGTTGCTTACTATAGGTTTTACATCATATATATTCAACTTTCAAAGTTTACTTAGAATCAGTATTTTACCACATCAAGTGAAATGTGGGAAGTTTAACTTCATATAGGTCCTTTTACCTTCTCCATGTATGTTGGAGTTGTCTTGGGTATTACATTTAAATCTATCAAAAATACCATCAGATGATGTTATAATTTTGCTTTCAACTATCTAACATATTTAAAATACTCAAGAGGAGAAAAAGTATATTATATATACCAATTTTCCATTTCTTCTGCTCTTTCTTTATTACTGATGTTCCAGTTTCCATTAAAGATAATTTGCCTTCCCTCAGAATTACTTACTTTGGCAGTTCTTTTAAAGATGCTCCTTTTGGTTATGAATTCTCTTAGTCTTCCTTCATCTGAGAATGCTCTTATTTTATCTTTATTTATATTGACAATCTTTTCTGTCAGTATTTTAAAAACGGTGTGCCACCCAACTGGCTTTCATGGTCTGTTGGAATAAATCTGCTGTCAGGAATATCATCGTTCCCCTAAAACTAACAGTTTGTTTGTTTTGTTATTTTGTCTTTCTCTTTAGTTTTCACTGTTTGTGATATCTCCGGCTATGCATCTCTTCAGGTATTCCTTATTTGGAATTTGCTTGGCCTCTTGAATCTGATGATTTAAATCTTTTGCCTAATTTGAAAAGTCTTCAGTCATATTTCTTCTCTTTCTGTCTCCTTCTGGGACCCATGATGATTACTTGTGATACTTCCTGCAGATCCTTAAGACTCTCTTCATATTTTTCCCCCAATCTTCTTTTCTCTTTGGTGTTCAGAGTAGATAATTTCTTCTGACCTATCATTAAGTTCACAAACTCTTTTATCTGTCCTCTTGATTCTACTACTCTGTACATGTAGGGAAATTCTTATTTTGGTTATTCTTGTAAAATTCTAATATTTCCATTTGTTTTCTTGTTGTTGTTGTTGTTATATATTCTACTTATTTCCTGAGACTTTCTATCCTTTCATTCACTTCAAAAATATGTACCCTTATTTTTTGGAATATCTTTATAATAGATATTTTAATCTTTGTCATATAATTCCAAAATTTGTAGCATCTTGGAGTAGTATGTGTTGAGTGTCTTTTCTAAGGCAAATTGAGATTTTCCTATTTCTTTATAGATGGTGTAATTTGGGGTTGTATGTTGGACATTTTTAATACTATATTTTGAGACTCTCAGTCTAATTTAAATCCATTGAAGAATGCTGATACTTGAAAATGTTTTAGCATAAAATGATAAAAGTTCCAGAATTCCAAGGCTCTATCGGCTTTGGTTTCATTGTCAAATTTCCATTGTCAATTTTCAAAGCACTTTACACTCCTATCCTATATGGTTGTCATCTAGTGACCAGGCGGGGAATTAGTGGCTCAGCAGCTTAGTAGCTCATTTTGCAAAGAAATTTTATGGTCGTGTTCACACATGCAAAGCTGAGGTGAGCAAGAGCAGTTGATAAGCAACTGTATGAGGTTGCTTTCCCTAGCTCTTCCCTCTCCATTATCTCCTTTGTACTTTCCATGTTCTTATGGTTCTCATTTCAGTAATGCTGCCAGGAAGTCTGGACTTTAGATACCCCACTCTGTAGTGCACTTTTCATGACTATGTCTAGGTTTGAGCAATAAAAGGGCTGAAACAAAAAGCCATGGTGTTCATCCTTCCTTCTTAAAATAAAAGCTCTATAGACCAGAGAGGAAGATTCACCTCAGATTTTTATGACTTCTGGTACTGATACTGTTGTTGTCCCCACTACCACTATCATAGGATTGCTTGGTAGATGGGGCAGGAAAGAATGCAGACAACTTTTTTGAAGGGGGGAATTTCCCCCACTTTCTCTGAGCATTAGGAGACCTTCCAGGTCCCTGATGCAAACCAAAGGCATTTCCTAGCTCCCTCTCTCGCTATGCATGCCCTAATGACCACTTCCAAGTTGGGGCTGTTTTGAGTCCAGGACATAGAAAAATAAACTTACTGCTGGTTTGGTGGTACTTCAAATTTTTGCCTTATTCTCAATCCTCACACTACTATTTACCTTTTAAAATCCTCAAATCATTGTTCCATTCTCCCATATTTTATAGGTACAGTCTGAAAGAAGGATGGAGTATGTTCACTCCAGCTTACCTTAAACTAAATACAGAAGTTTCTTCTCTGACCAAAAAACAAACAAACAAACAAACAAACAAAAAAACCAGTAAGAACTAGCATTTTGTAATTTAAAGAAAATTACCTATGAAATTGTATTATTTCTACAATGCAAATGAAGTGTCTCAATAATCTCAATATTCTCTAGAGTCATTACCATTTCCAACCATTTAAGAACCAGAATTGGGAAGACTATTGCACACGCAAAGGAAAAGATGTGCTGTATCATCAGATTATTTAGGTATGAAAGACACAAAGCATTGTAATATCTGAAAAAGCATTTTCTTCTGTATGGGCTTACACAGTTGCTGCATTTTTTACCATCTAATAATTGATAATATTCTATATATCCTAATAGAACTCACCTACTGAAAAATTTCATTAAAATTATATAGATTACATTGATATTAGTACATACTTATAATTAAACAAAGAGAAAAGATGATTTATAAATTCAATTTTCTTCAATCCTCTTACTAGAAGAAAATAAATGATATAGAAAAATTCTAACTGAGATCAAGACAGAATCTTCTGATCATGAGATTATTAAATTTTGATGACCCAAATTTTTTTAAAAAAAATACTAATGCTCTTTGATACTTAAGAGAGGTGTATCAATAGATTTATGCTTGGAAGCCATGATGATATAAATGTGGAGAGAAAGCGTGGTTCAGAGTAAAGGAAGACAAATGGGAAATACTTTTTTAGTTACCTAGGCAAGAATAACGAAAGGAAAGCAAAAAGGAAAAGATTTAAAAGATTGTATAAATAGTTTCATTTTATTCACCACTCTTGTCTTTAGCAACTAGCACCTAATATGTTTTTAGGCACAGAGCAGTTACTACAAAATACTGGAGAAAAAAAAAGGATAAATGAAAAACAAAAAAGAGAAGGAGAGAAAAATAAGTCAAAAGAAGATCATCTGCAATGAAAGAACCAAGAAAAATCGAGGAGGAAGGACAAATAAAGAAGCACAGTTCCTATTATCCTCTAAGTCTGATTTGAGGACTTTCAGAGATCAGAATTTAGAACATGATGAAAATCATCACCTTTTCCTGATGTATCTGACAGCACACTCAGACCATAATGCTCTGTGGAATCTGGATTGAAGGAAAGAAGGTTGAGAGAAATGGTATAAAACCAGCTTCCAACACATGTAGCAAATGCTCTTCTGTTGATTCCTACTAAGCTTAATTGTTGTGATTGGGGGATTAAGTAATGAAGTACCTAAATTACAGAAATAATTATATCTTAAGATTTCTGAATTAAGTACTTTGAATGTATAATTTACAATTCTGAATAATATGTAAAATCATGTCTGAAACATGTTAATAATAGAGTGACCATACAGTTAATCTGCCTGGGGCATCGTCTTATTTTATGCTTTTGTCCAAACATTCTTATTAATTACACCTCCTTTAACTTTTCGAAGTCTCTTAGTGTAAATTATAGGTTATATGATCACCTTATCAGTATATGAATGTCATGGCCTTTTTGTTGCAAAGCTAGAGTGGCTTAATCTGACTCCTTGGGTTTTCTTATTTTCTTTGCCAAAAGCCCAAACTTTGGTGTATTTTCCTATATTCTGATTGGTGCCACCTAACTGACTTCCATTGACACCCAGTTTTCCCCACACTTTTCCTTGCTGCTCCACAGGGAAAATGTTCAGACCCATTTTAATTTAGTATGTTTTTTGTTCATCACTGATGCAACAACGGGAAAAAATATTCAATGTGGAGAAATTGCAAAGATTGTAGGTTGTAGCAAATTCTTGCAAAATCCTCTTAAAATCCTTTCAATGTTCTACTGCTGGTAGGTATGGTATGGTAAGTGAAAATCTCCTTGAATGTCTCCTTTTAACTTTTATTTTTTAACACATATTTTCTTTTTTCTTACTCTGGTTTCAGAGGGTCATGAACTATAATTTCATCTGAGATGGCTTTATTTTCTTCCAGTATATAAACCCCCAACATATAATGTATAATCATACGCAGCCTTTAGTCTGACAGTGTTAGTTTTCTCTAACTGCATAGCAAATTACTATAAATGTAGCAGCTTGTAGGGGTGCCTGGGTGGCTCAGTGGTTCAGTGTCTGCCTTCAGCTCAGGTCATGATCCTGGGGCCCTGGGATCGAGCCCCATGTTGGGCTCCGTGCTCAGCGGGGACCCTGCTTCTCCCTCTCCCGCTCCCCCTGGCTTGGTGCTCTCTCTCTCTCTGTCAAATAAATAAATAAAATCTTAAAGAATGCAGTGGCATCAAATAACATCCATTTATTACTGTACAATCCAATAGGTCAAAAGTCTGGGATGGCTTAACTGAGTTTTCTGCTTAGCGTCTCACAGGGTCAAAATCAAGGTATCATCCAGGCTGGACTCTTAGCTCACGTCTGGAGAAATACCAGCTTCCATGTTCATATAGGTTGTTGGTACAATTCAGTCCCTTGCCTCTGCTTTAAAAGGTGAATGGAATTAGACCTCCAAATATTAAGGTGAATGGAGGGAATGTACTTAAATCTGCGAAATCCCTTCACAACAGTACCTAGATTAGTGTTTGAGCAACCAGGGAACAGGAATGTTAGGAGTGTCATCTTTAGAATTCTGTCTACCACATAGAATATATTCTGTTTGCATTTCTGGGCACATCCATATTATTAAATACTGAGCAGCAATTTATAACAACATATCTCATACCAATATAATAAATTCTAGGTATTTCAAACCTGGATCTAGTTTAGTAAAAGAGATTATTAAACCTGTTAGACACATGCATTGCCTTAACTGTGTATAATTTTATATAAACTAGATATATGCCACTAGACTGAGTGAGCAAGAGGGCCCACTGTGATTGTTGAATCTTTCAAGGCCTTGGAATGGGACTTTGAAGACGTTGAACACCCAGTGTATTTGAATTCCCCTGAAGACTTAATTACATTACTAATTCAATTAGAAAGTAAGATTTATACAGGAAAAATGGTAACTTTATTCTTTGCCTGGTCCAAAAGAATACAAATTTCAAAATCCTGAATATGAAACTAGCATGATTTTTTTGGTAGAAGAAATATAGTTCTAACCAAAAGGGTATTAAAATAGAGTTGATCTCAGTAATTACATATTTCCAGTCTCTAAAATTCTCTGTGCTTTAGGTGCCATAACGCAAAAGAAAATGGACAATAGCTATTTTAATGAAAATTAAGCTACTTAAAAAAATTGGCTTAACCTCTTCTTCTCACCCAATAAAAATGATTACTTCTGCTGAAATGTGGTTTGGAGAATGTACTGGTGTTTGGAAAGGGAAGTGTCTGGAGATTCTCACATGTACAGTGTCAACATGAAAGGGTTATTTAAGTATGTTTTAGTGTCTGAATATGTTTCTTCTTGGCAGTTGCTTTCTAGGTGGTCTGTATGCTTGTTTGACAATTTGCAAGTACATAAAATCAGAATTATTCAGAAGTGTGCAGAAGAATAAACCATCATTCCAATCTGCTAAAAGATAGGACAAGAAAGCTTATTAATAATGCAGGAGCATCCAAGTCTTAGCAACAGAACGCAGAGAGGATCAGAGCATCCCAGAATGGAAAATCTGGTGGTTAGGGATGCATAGCCTCTCTCCTGAACAAGAGCTAGAAAAATAGTCACAGCTAAAATCTCATAGTGACCAATGTATACCTTTGCCAGCTCTACATATTTACCCATGTTCTACACTTTAAAGTCCTTAGGAGGCTTCATTAAACACACACACACACACACTAGCAATCACTGACTTCTCACCATTGATTATCAATCATTCCCAAGTTACAGCAGAATTTCTCTAAGAGTGTTCTGCAGAATCCTGGGCTTCTATAAAATCTTTTCTAAGACCTTTTCAAGAGGTCCACAAGGTCAAAACCATCAATATTTGCACTGATGGGACAAAAGCCATGGTAGGTACAATGGCCTAGCTCAAATAAAGGCAGTGGCACCAAACTTGGCTCAGTCATTTTATTTTTCACTGACACTCGCTCCCAGTGGGAAAAATGACAATTTCCCTTTAAAATGTCCTAGATGAAGCAGTAAAGGTATTAATTTTACTAAATCTGCACCCTTGAGTATACACATCTCTTAATATTTCATAACAAAAAGGAAGTATAGGAACAAGATGATGGAGGAGTAGGAGACCTGGATTTCGTCTCCTCTCAGGAATTCAGCTGGATAGGGGTCAAACCATTCTGAACACCTACAAACTCAACAGGAGATCGAAGAAAAGAATAGCAATAACTCTCTGAACAGAAAAGCGACCACTTTCTGGAAGGTAGGACGTGTGAAGAAGTGAATCCGAGGCCATATTCGGGAGGATAGACGGCGGGGGAGGGGCCTCTGTCAGCCGCTTCTGGCAAGTGATAGAGCCACAGAGCACAAAATCGGAACTTTTAGAAGTCTGCTCTGCTGAGGGACGTCACTCCGGTGGCTAAGTGGGGGGTGGAAACCTCCGGGAGAGTGTGGTCTCAGGACCCTCGGGGTCACAGAAAGACCGGGGGTGCCTGAGTGTGGCAGAGCTCCCAGGGATCAGAGCGGGGAAGCCAGCTGCAGAGACGGAGCCAAGGCGTGGGCTCTCAGCTCGGGGTTCCCATAAACTGTGATCCGCGGCATAGTTGGGCCACTGCTCCTCCAGCAGGGACCCAAGAAGTGGCAGATCCGGGGAGACTCCCCTTCCCCCCCCGGGAGGAGCAACATGGGAGCACACCGCAGGGATCTGCTGGGTTTGGAGACTCCACTCAGAGTCGGGTGCCAGAGATAGAAACGCCCGGTCACAGGCTGGGTGAGCACGGAGTGCGGCCGGAGACTGGGGAGACGGGAGTGACTGACGGCTTTTCTCTGGGGTCTCACTGAGGAGCAGGGCCCGAGTTCTCGGCTCCTCCGGGGCAGAGATTGGGAGGCCGCCATTTTCACTCTCTGCCTCCAAAGTTGTACGGAAACCTCACAGGGAACAAAAGCTCCGGAGAGCAACCCGAGCAGATTACTTAGCCCAGACCGGGCAAGGGTGGGGCAATTCCGCCTCCAGCAAAGATTTGGAAACCACTGCAACAGGCCCCTCCCCAGAAGATCAGTGAGAACAGCCAGCCAAGACCAAGTTTACCCATCAATGAGAACGGCAGAACTCCAGTGCTAGGGGAATAATACACATAGAATTCATGGCTTTTTTTTCTTTAGTCTTTCAAAGTTAATTTTTCTTTTTAACTGTCTTTTTTTTTTTTTTTAATTTTTCTTTTTCCCTTTTTCAACCAACATCTTTTCAATCCCTTTTTTAAAAACATTTTTATTTTTCATTTTTAGAGTCATATTCTATCCCTTCATAGTAGTTACCCATATTTTTGGCATATATATATAAGTTGTTCTTTCTTTAAAAATTTGAGATAGTTTCTTCTAACAGATCAAAATATACCCTAAATCTCTAGTATATGGTTTTTTTTCTACTCCCCTACCTGATCACATTCACTCCCTTTTTTTTCTTTTTTCTTTTTTTAAATCGTCTTCTTTCTTTTTTCAAACAACTTCTTATCAATTCCTTTTATAAAATTTTTTATAATTTCCATCTTTACAGTCATATTCCATCCCTTCATCATATCAACCCTTATTTTTGTATATATATAAGTTTTTCTTTCTTTAAAATTTTGGGAGGCACTTTCTTCTAACAGACCAAAACACACCCAAAATCTAGTGTGTGGCGCTGATCTATATACCAGTCTGATCATATTTGATCACATTCTAGTTTTTTTTGTTGTTGTTGTTTTGTTTTGTTCTGTTTTTGTTTGTTTTTATCTTTATCTTTTTCTTTTTTTTTCTTTTTCTTTTTTCTCTCTTTCCCTTTCTTTTCCCACTGCTTCAGGTCTTTTCTGATTTGTTTAGAGTATATTTTCTGGGGACGCTGTTACTCTGCTAGCATTTTGTTCTCTCATTAATCCATTCTCCTCTGCACAAAATGACAAGATGGAAAAAATCACCTCAACAAAAAGAAAAAGAGGTAGTACCGACTGCCAGGGACCTACTCAATATGGACATTAGTACGATGTCAGATCTAGAGTTCAGAATCATCACTTTAAAGATACTAGCTGGGCTTGAGAAAAGCATGGAAGTTATTAGAGAAACCCTTCCTGGAGAAGTAAAAGAACTAAAATCTAACCAAGTTGAAATCAAAAAGGCTATTAATGAGGTGCAATCAAATATGGGGGAACTAACTGCTAGGATAAATGAGGCAGAAGAGAGAATCAGTGATATAGAAGACCAAATGATGGAAAATAAGGAAGCTGAGAAAAAGAGAGATAAACAACTACTGGATCACGAGGGCAGAATTCGAGAGATAAGCGATACCATAAGACGAAACAACATTAGAATAATTGGGATCCCAGAAGAAGAAGAAAGAGAGAGAGGGGCAGAAGGTATAATGGAGCAAATTATAGCAGAGAACTTCCCTAATTTGGGGAAGGAAAGAGGCATCAAAATCCAGGAGGCACAGAGAACCCCCCCTCAAAATCAATAAATATAGGTCAACACCCCGACATCTAATAGTAAAACTTACGAGTCTCATAGACAAAGAGAAAATCCTGAAAGCAGCTCAGGAGAAGAGATATGTAACCTACAATGGTAGAAACATTAGATTGGCAACAGACGTATCCACAGAGACCTGGCAGGCCAGAAAGGACTGGCAGGATATATTCAGAGCACTAAATGAGAAAAATATGCAACCAAGAATACTATATCCAGCTAGGCTGTCATTGAAAATTGAAGGAGAGATAAAAAGCTTCCAGGACAAACAAAAACTAAAGGAATTTGCAAAAACAAAACCAGCCCTACAAGAAATCTTGAAAGGGGTCCTCTAAGCAAAGAGAGACCCTAAAAGCAACATAGACCAGAAAGGAACACAGACAATATACAGTAACAGTCACCTTACAGGCAATACAATGGCACTAAATTCCTATCTTTCAATAGTTACCCTGAATGTAAATGGGCTAAATGCCCCAATCAAAAGACAAAGGCTATCAGATTGGATAAAAAAACAAGACCCATCGATATGCTGTCTGCAAGAGACTCATCTTAGACCCAAAGACAGCCCCAGATTGAAAGTGAGGGGGTGGAAAACCATTTACCATGCTAATGGACACCAAAAGAAAGCTGGGGTGGCAATCCTTATATCAGACAAATTAGATTTTCAACCAAAGACTGTAATAAGAGATGAGGAAGGACACTATATCCTACTTAAAGGGTCTATCCAACAAGAAGATCTAACAATTGTAAATATCTATGCCCCTAACATGGGAGCAGCCAATTATATAAGGCAATTAATAACAAAAGCAAAGAAACACATTGACAACAATACATTAATAGTGGGGGACTTTAACACCCCCCTCACTGAAATGGACAGATTGTCTAAGCAAAAGATCAACAAGGAAATAAAGACTTTAAATGACACACTGGACCAAATGGACTTCACAGACATATTCAGAACACTGCATCCCAAAGCAACGGAATACACATTCTTCTCTAGTGCCCATGGAACATTCTCCAGAATAGATCACATCCTAGGTCATAAATCAGGTCTCAACCGGTACCAAAAGATTGGGATCATTCCCTGCCTGTTTTCAGACCACAATGCTTTGAAACTAGAACTCAATCACAAGAGGAAAGTCGGAAAGAACTCAAATACATGGAGGCTAAAGAGCATCCTACTGAAGAATGAATGGGTCAACCAGGAAATTAAAGAAGAATTAAAAAAATTCATGGAAACAATGAAAATGAAAACACAACTGTTCAAAATCTTTGGGATGCAGCAAAGGCAGTCCTAAGAGGCAACTATATAGCAATACAAGCCTTTCTCAAGAAACAAGAAAGGTCTCAAATACACAACCTAACCCTACACCTAAAGGAGCTGGAGAAAGAAAAGCAAATAAAACCTAAACCCAGCAGGAGAAGAGAAATAATAAATATCAGAGCAGAAATCAATGAAATAGAAACCAAAAGAACAGTAGAACAGATCAACAAAACTAGGAGCTGGTTCTTTGAAAGAATTAACAAGATTGATAAACCCCTGGCCAGACTTATCAAAAAGAAAAGAGAAATGACCCAAATCAACACAATCATGAATGAAAGAGGAGAGATCACAACCAACACCAAAGAAATACAAACAATTATAAGAACATATTATGAGCAACTCTATGCCAGCAAAGTAGATAACCTGTAAGAAATGGATGCATTCCTAGAGATGTATCAACTACCAAAACTGAACCAGGAAGAAATAGAAAACCTGAACAGACCTATAACCACTAAGGAAATTGAAGCAGTCATCAAAAATCTCCCAAAAAACAAAAGCCCAGGGCCAGATGGCTTCCCAGGGGAATTCTACCAAACATTTCAAGAAGAATTAATACCTATTCTTTTGAAACTGTTCCAAAAAATAGAAATGGAAGGAAAACTTCCAAACTCATTTTATGAGGCCAGCAGTACCTTGATCCCAAAACCAGACAAAGACCCCATCAAAAAGGAGAATTACAGACCAATATCCCTGATGAACATGGATGCAAAAATTCTCACCAAAATACTAGCCAATAGGATCCAACAGTACATTAAAGGATTATTCACCACGACCAAGTGGGATTTATCCCTGGGCTGCAAGGTTGGTTCAACATCTGCCAATCAATCAATGTGATACAATACATTAACAAAAGAAAGAACAAGAATCATATGATCCTCTCAATAGATGCAGAAAAAGCATTTGACAAAGTACAGAATCCTTTCTTGATCAAAACTCTTCAGAGTATAGGCATAGAGGGTACATACCTCAATATCATAAAAGCCATCTATGAAAAACCCACAGCGAATATCATTCTCAATGGGGAAAAACTGAGAGCTTTCCCCCTAAGGTCAGGAACACGGCAGGGATGTCCACTATCACCACTGCTATTCAACATAGTATTAGAAGTCCTAGCCACAGCAATCAGACAACAAAAAGAAATCAAAGGCATCCAAGTTGGCAAAGAAGTCAAACTCTTACTCTTTGCAGATGATATGATACTTTATGTGGAAAACCCCAAAGACTCCACCCCAAAACTGCCAGAACTCATACAGGAATTTAGTCAAGTGGCAGGATATAAAATCAATGCACAGAAGTCAGTGGCATTCCTATACACCAACAACAAGACAGAAGAAAGAGAAATTTAGGCGTCGATCCCATTTACAATTGCACCCAAAACCATAAGATACCTAGGAATAAATCTAACCAAAGAGGCAAAGAATCTGTACTCAGAAAACTATAAAATACTCATGAAAGAAATTGAGGAAGACACAAAGAAATGGAAAAACGTTCCATGCTCATGGATTGGAAGAACAAATATTGTGAAGATGTCAATGCTACCTAGAGCAATCTATACGTTCAATGCAATCCCCATCAAAATACCATCCACTTTTTTCAAAGAAATGGAACCAATAATCCTAAAATTTGTATGGAACCAGAAAAGACCCTGCATAGCCAGAGGAATGTTGAAAAAGAAAAGCAAAGCTGGCGGCATCACAATTCCGGACTTTAAGCTCTATTACAAAGCTGTCATCATCAAGACAGTATGGTACTGGCACAAAAACAGGCACATAGATCATTAGAACAGAATAGAGAGCCCAGAAATGGACCCTCAACTCTATGGTCAACTAATCTTCGACAAAGCAGGAAAGAATGTCCAATGGAACAAAGACAGTCTCTTCAACAAATGGTGTTGGGAAAATTGGATAGCCACATGCAGAAGAATGAAACTGGACCATTTCCTTACACCACACACAAAAATAGACTCCAAATGGTTGAAAGACCTCAGTGTGAGACAGGAGTCCATCAAAATCCTAAAGGAGAACACAGGCAGCAATCTCTTCGACCTCAGCCGCAGCAACTTCTTCCTAGAAACATCACCAAAGGCAAGGGAAGCAAGGGCAAAAATGAACTATTGGGACTTCATCAAGATAAAAAGCTTTTGCACAGCAAAAGAAACAGTCCACAAAACCAAAAGACAACCAACAGAATGGGAGAAGATATTTGCAAATGACATATCAGATAAAGGGCTAGTATCCAAAATCTATAAAGAACTCATCAAACTCAACACCCAAAGAACAAAGAATCCAATCAAGAAATGGGCAGAAGACATGAACAGACATTTTCCCAAAGAAGACATCCAAATGGCCAACAGACACATGAAAAAGTGCTCAATATCGCTCGGCATCAGGGAAATCCAAATCAAAACCTCAATGAGATACCAGCTCACACCAGTCAGAATGGCTAAAATTAACAAGTCAGGAAACGACAGATGTTGGCGGGGATGCGGAGAAAGGGGAACCCTCCTACAGTGTTGGTGGGAATGCAAGCTGGTGCAGCCACTCTGGAAAACAGTATGGAGGTTCCTCAAAAAGTTGAAAATAGAGCTACCATATGACCCAGCAATTGTAGTACTGGGTATTTACCCCAAAGATACAAAAGTAGGGATCCGAAAGGGTACGTGCACCCCGATGTTTATAGGAGCAATGTCCACAATAGCCAAACTGTGGAAAGAGCCAAGATGTCCATTGACAGATGAATGGATAAAGAAGAGGTGGTATATATATACAATGGAATATTATGCAGCCATCAAAAGGAATGAGATCTTGCCATTTGCAACGACGTGGATGGAACTGGAGAGTATTATGTTGAGCGAAATAAGTCAATCAGAGAAAGACATGTATCATATGACCTCACTGATATGAGGAATTCTTAATCGCAGGAAACAAACTGAGGGTTGCTGGAGTGGGGGGTGGGGTGGGAGGGATGGGGTGACTGGGTGATAGACACTGGGGAGGGTAGTGCTCTGGTAAGTGCTGTGAATTGTGCAAGACTGCTGAATCTCAGATCTGTACCTCTGAAACAAATAATGCAATATATGTTAAGAAAAAAAAAGAAGAAGAAGAAGAAGAAGAAGGTAGCAGGAGGGGAAGAATGAAGGGGGGAAATCGGAGGGGGAGACGAACCATGAGAGACGATGGACTCTGAAAAACAAATTGAGGGTTCTAGAGGGGAGGGGGGTGGGGGGATGGGTTAGCCTGGTGATGGGTATTGAGGAGGGCACATTCTGCATGGAGCACTGGGTGTTATGCACAAACAATGGATCATGGAACACTACATCTAAAACTAATGATGCAATGTATGGGGATAATATAAGAATAAAAAAATTTTTAAAAAAAGGAAGTATAGATAAAGCATATCTGCTGCAGACTGAAAATACGATGTTATCTTTAGGAACAGATCTGTGAGGCAGTTTGAGTTATGAGCTGAACTAACTTTGTTTTTCACTGAACACCATTTTTACTTGAAAGAATGTCTAACAGACAAACACTGGTTATTCAGACTTGGGAATTGTGCTGACATTCACCCCAAAATGAACAGAATGCAACCTGCCCCTCTAAGGAAATGAACAGGTGGTATGTGTAGATATACATAATGAATATGTTACCTATTGTTATATATGTAATAGGTAATATATATAACTGATGGTGTGTGTGCATTTATCTACTTATATATATAGGCCAGTGACAAAAATCCAAACTATCAAGTGAAATCATAATACTGGAAAACTTTCTTTTTTTACTTTTAAAAAAATTTTTATGAAGTTATTTATTTATTTGAGAGAGAGAGAAAGAGAGCGCATGAAAAGGGGGAAGGGGCAGAGGGAGATGCAGACTCTCCACTGAGCAGGGAGCCAGACCTGGGACTCGATCCCAGGACCCTGGGATCATGACCTGAGCTGAAGGCAGACACTTAACTGACTGGGCCACCCAGGCGCCCCAAATTCTTTTTATTTTTTTTATTTTTTTATTTTTTTATTTATTCATGAGAGAGAGAGAGGCAGAGGCAGAGGGAGAAGCAGGCTCCCCGTGGAGCAGGGAGCCCGATGCGGGACTCAATTCCAGGACCCTGGGACCATGACCTGAGCTGAAGGCAGATGCTTAACTGACTGAGCCACCCAGTCGTCCCCCCAAATTCTTTTTAAAAATAATCTCTATGCCTAACGTGGGGCTCTAACCCACAAGCCCCAAGATCAAGAGTCACATGCTCTACCAACTCAGCCAGCCAGGCACCCAAATATCGGAAAATTTTCATCTGCCAATGTGAGCTTGGCAGCTTTCCAACACTTAAAAACTTCTCTGATGAGATTTAGGGTGATATCGACAAGTACGATTTTTTTAATATTTATTGCATGGTGAAATGTGCCAACATTTACAAGATCTGCCCAACTCAGTGAACTAATATTTTCTAACTGACCAACAAATGATGCTAAAATGCCAAGTACCCATCCATTTTCGAACTACCTATCTTTGTGAGGTCCTTATTTTCCTCAAACACTTCAACCAAAATAACAAATAGCAACATTGTATATGCAGAAGCACATATAAGATCTGCGCTGTCCTTGACAAACCAGATATAAAGAGGTTTGCAAAAATATAAAAGCCATGTCTTCTCGGTATTTTTTGTTTTGAATAATGGAGTGAATTTTTATAAAAAGTATGTTCTTTATGCTAACCTCTGATGAGTTTATTACTGATCATTTTAAATGACTTAAAATATTTTTGAGAATTTCTCAGCTTTAACTTCTAATATGGTGACAACTGACAAATTGTATTGACATAAAAAAAGCCCTTTGGGATCTTCACTAATTCTTAACAGCATAAAAGGGTGCTAAGACCAAAAAGTTTGAGAATAACTGGTTTATAGTCTATATACAATTTAAGTACCTACAAGGAAGCTTCTAAAACTATTTTTTTAAAAACTTGTGGGAGTCATCATAACTATTAACACAAATTCTCCAGAAAACATTCACAGCACATGTGAATGCTAACAAAGTGAACTGTGTGACCAAGAGAAGCTATAGTGTGTAAAATATATTTTATACATATATACATGTATATATATATAATAATGCTTTAAAAGTTTTTCTGGACTTCCATTTCTAGCAGCAAGACAATTCTGTTTACAACCCTATACATATAAATGCTGAATGAAAAATAACAAAAATCCCCTAAATTCAAGGCTGAGTATATAAATAAGGGAAATCCTCCGTAGGCCTAAGGAAAAGAAAGGAGAATGCGGAGTTTTGAGCTGGCACTAATATGTTAGCTCCTCTGGGTGTTTGCCAAACTCAAAATCAAAGGTGTTCAGGCCAAGTCATGACACTGAGACAAAAAGAGAGACTGTTCAAGGTAAGACATTGGAACTGAAACTTCTACATAAAGTTATTTCTATCTAAAGTGAGAAGGAGGGGATACCATTTTCCTTTCCCTCAACACAATGAAAGAGTAGTTTAGTAAAACAACTATTCCCTGGCAAAAGGTAATGGCATAAAACCTTGTCTACTTTGACCTAGACTCTCTTTTTAAAAAAGGCCTCCCCTGAGAACATTCATAGTTGGCATATCTAATTTACATTACCTGAATGGTCCAAGGAATACTAACCCAAGAAATTAACTCTAATACTCCTAAGGTATATGTAAATATTTTTTTTTCCCCACAGGTACCCCTGTGAATAAAAATTTTATCTTGAGAAAGGTACTTCTTTTCCAGGCCATACAGGATTCCCACAGATAAAAGAAATTAAGAAATAAGAACTCAAATACAAAATTATATGACTGAGTGACTAGTCACCAAAAACAAGATTCAACAAAATGAGTAAATAGGACTAGAACCACAAGAACGTCAGTAACAGAATTATTAGTTAAGTGAATGTTCAAAAGTATACCTTTAATGATTTCAACCTAAAAGAAGAGACTGAATACATGAGGAAGGCTCAGTATGTTATCAAAATGCCATAGCAGAGAGAGAAAAAAGCCAAATGGGGTATTTAGAAATAAAAGAGCTATTGAAATAAAAAATCCTTGATAGCTGAACATATGAAATTATTAAGAAATATATGAAGAGGGGCACCTGGGTGGCTTAGTCAGTTGAGTGTCCGACTCTTGGTTTTGGCTCCGGTCATGATCTCAAGGTCATGAGGTCTTGAGGTCGAGCCCCACGCTGGATTCCACACTCAGTGGGGAGTCTGCTTGAGATTCTCTCCCTCTCCCCCTCCATTTGCCCCTCCCACCCCTGTGCACTCTATCTCTGAAATAAATAAATCTTTTATTTTTTTTTTTAAGATTTTATTTATTTATTTGACAGAGAGAGACACAGAGAGAGGGAACATAAGCAGGGGGAGTGGGAGAGGGAGAAACAGACTCTCCGTGGAGCAGGGAGCCCAATGCGGGGCTCGACCCAGGACCCTGGGACCACGACCGGAACGGAAAGCAGACCCTTAACGACTGAGCCACCCAGGCGCCCCTAAATAAATCTTAAAAAAAAAAATACATGTATGAAAAAAAATAGACAATTGGTATAAACTGAGAAACACAGATGAAAAAGTTACCTGGAACACAGCACAGAAAGACAAAGATGGATATGAAGACCAAAGAGATACATAGAAATCAGAACAAGAAGCTGAAATGTGAATTTATTAAGATTTCTAGAACGAATGGGAGATTTTTGTTCTGATTTTTAAAAGTGCACTTGGTAATATCAGACTTTTTTTAAAAAATCATTTTCATTGGCAGAAACCTCCTTGTAATCTGAACGTCTTTCTTACTACTAATTTGGTTGACATCCCTTTCCTTTCATTTCCTTCCTCCCTCCCTCCCTTCCTTCCTTCTTCTTCCCTCCTCTCTCTCTCTCTCCTCTCTCTCTCTTTCTTTCTTTCTCTTTTAATTCACCCTTGATGTATTCTGTTCTAAAAATGGCTGTTGGAGTCTTTGGTTCTATTTGGTACATCTACTTCTTGTTTGTTTCTTATAGGTGTTGTTTTTTATATTCTGGGTTCTAATAATTATTGGTTACATGTGTTGCAAATACATCACTAATTCCAAGATTCACGTTATTTCACATTGTGATTTGCCTTACAATCGATAGTGTCTTACAATTAAGAATTTACCGCATTGGTTTTTTTTTCTCTTCAGCAGTACATTATATAATGGTAAGTCTTAAAAATCAATGACAATAAAGGCACCTTAAAATCCATGAAATATGGTTGTCTTCTACCTCAGAGAAGTCTGTTTTTTCCCCCGGTGTTATTATGATATCTTTTGATACATAGAAATTTCAAATGTGAATATAGTTGAATTTATCAAGCATTTCCTTTATAATTAGCATTTTTGTGTTATTTAAAAAAACTTGTCTCTACCTCAAAAATATAAAATTAATTTTCTATATTTTCTGTTCTAATTTTTTATAAATTCAAACCATGTGATTCATTTTAACTTGTCTCCTTGTAAACAAACTTCTTAACATCATGTGTTCTGCTCTGGGTGTTCTGGTGTCTTTGTCAATTTCCCAAACACATGCAGCTGCCTTGTCCTATTTATCACATACTGTGCTTGATATGTGATAAAACAGATTTCCCTTCCATATTCTTTCTTCACTAGTGTCTTGGCAATTCTTAGGCCTAAGCTCCTCCATAACATTTAGAATCAGCCTATCAATTTTCCTCCAAAACTCCCTTTAGAATTTTTATGGAAATACATTCCATCACTAGGTCAATTTGAGGGAAATGGCCATTTGGTTTCATCTTTAGTCTTTCAGACCATGGGTATAGTTTATATCTTCATTGAGTTATACCCTCTTGATTGAATTATAAAATAGCTCAATAATTTTCCCTATATATCCTATGCATTTTATTATTAGTTGTATTCCAAAGAATTTTATTTTTTCCATATATTTAATAGAATTTTTGAATTAAATGTCTCACTGAAAAATGCTGGTATATAAAATGCAAGTGGTTACTGAATATTGCTTGGATATCTAACACATCACTTTCCTGTTAATTTTAATAATTTAATTGCATATTCTTTATTTTTTGCTTAAATGGAGACAATCATAACATCCACTGCATTTTAAGGCCTAAAATTTCCAATGCACTGTTGAATAGAAACAGTGATAATAAAATCCTCTCTTTGTTTCTGATTTTGAAAGGAATGCTTTTAATGCTTCACTATTTTTCAAAAGATATTTATGCATTTTGTGTAAATATCTTTAAGTAAGTTAATAAAGTTTCTACTTTGTTCTCTTTTGCCAAGAGTCTTTACCATGAATGTGTTTTGAGTTGTATGAAGGACATTTTCTTTATCCATTGTGATGATCATATGGTTTTTATCTTTAATTGTATTACATAGTTACATTTTAAGATTTTCTAATGTTAAACTACCACTGTATTTCTGGAATAAATCTCAAATAAAATAACCCTACTTGGTTATTTAAAAATACCTTGTGAGATGATATCTGCTAATATTTGGTTTAGAATTCTTTCATTTCTTTCCTGAGAGAAAAGCTTATTGTTTTCTTTCTTACACTGTCCTCTTCAGGATTTGGTAAAAATTTATATGGTTTTAATTCACCTTTTTCTATTCTCTAAAATAGCTTGTATAATATTGGAATGGTCTGTTCTTTGTAATTTTAGTAGAACTCATCTGTAAAATCCTTAGTGCTTGGTATTTGAAAGATTTTAAAGAATTGATTACCTTTCTTTCACTGCTCATAGATGAGAGAGACTATTTTTTTAGTCTAGTCTCTCAGCTAGAAGTGTTCACCTATCATTAATCATGTTTCTTAGCACAACCCTCATTTGTTGCTCTTTACATATATTTATGTATCATGATACAAATTTCTATTTTTTATCTAATGCAAAAATCATTACCAGTTCTTAAAATAAACTATAGGGTGAGGATTGTTGACCAGCCCCCCCCCCCCCCAGTCTATAAAGATTTGAGAGCACTGGATTTCTGGATTCCTTCTCTCTAAGTCATGGGAGGAGGTAATTAGTTATTGGAAAATATATTATTTTTCTATGGCTACTGTAATATATTACCACAAATTTAGTGGCTTAAAACACCCAAGTCTACTATCTTAAATTCTCTACATTAGAAGCTTGGCCCAGTTCTCACTGGCTAACATCAAGGTATCACAAGGCTTTCTATACATCTTTCTGGAGGCTCTAGGGGAGAATCCATTTCCTTGCTTTTTCCAGATACTACAGGCTGCTGATGTTTCACTTTCCTCCACCTTCAAAGGCAGTAATGATGAGTTGAAACCTTCTCACATTACATCTCTCTAGGCCTTTCTTCAGTAATCACATCTCCCTCTAACTCAGCTCTTCTGCCTCCCTCTTCAGCTTTTAAGGATCCTGGCAATTCCATTGGGCATAGAAAGACAGCCCAGGATAATCTCCCTATTTTAAGGTCGGTTGATGGGCAGCAGCCTTAATTCCATCTGCAACCTTCATTTCCCTGTGTGATGTAACCCAGCATATTCCCAGGTTCCAGGGCTGGAACCCATACATCTTTGGGGATCATTATCTTGTTGCCACAGAAAGTAAGGCAATTTCACCAGCAACACCAATAAACAGTTGCCACTTGCATCCAGAATTGTATATTATTTCTCCTGAAATTTGCTGATATCACAGAGTTCACCCAACCTAAGATCTTAAAATTCTGAATTACACTGGCACAATTTTATAGGTCTCTGGTTACAAAATGAATCTCAACTTCAAGAATGTTAGAGAGTGAACATGCATATGTGTTAGAATTGATACTGTGTTGATAAAAACATTTAATAGCATTTTTTCCTCCAGTATCTATATACCTATCCACCAATCTACCAAACCATACATGTGACAAAAACAACAGGAAAAAGTGACTGAGAAAATGGTAAAACAACTCTTACTTTTTACCTTCTAAACAGCTTTTCAAATATAAGATTAATAAATATGTACAAATTATCAAATGAATCATTTATTTATAATATCCCACAACTCCAATATAGCCTAACACATTTAAGATGTACATATCTTTTGCATCAGCAAATGAGCAAAATATCTTATTGTTGCAAAGTTAAAATGCTGATAAATAAGTTTTTTCCAAGTGTATATTTGCCATTTCTTTATATATTTTAATTTATACAATTTTATTCTGTAACTTCATTCACACGTAGCACTTCTAGCTGTATTGTCCTCTATTATACAAGTATATTACATTATAGAGGAAAGCTGACTCATTATTCTAAGATCTGAGGCAGAGGCCAGTACCACCACTTACTAACAGTGATGCTGGGCAAATTTGTAACCTCTCACAGGAATAAAAGGATGTGATAGAACCCAGTGCATACTGAATGCCAATTAAAAATGAGCCGCTTTTGCAAATGTTACAGTTTCACAACATTCTGTGGGGTCAATAATACAGCTTCTATTGCAAAGGTGAGGAATCCAACTTCCAATGCGTTAAATAATGTGCCCACGGGCACCTGGGTGGCTCAGTTGGTTAAGCGACTGCCTTTGGCTCAGGTCATGATCCTGGAGTCCCGGGATCGAGTCCCACATCAGGCTCCCTGCTCAGCAGGGAGTCTGCTTCTCCCTCTGACCCTCCTCCCTCTATGTTCTCTGTCTCTCATTCTCTCTCTCGCAAATAAATAAAATCTTAAAAAAAAAAATTTAAAAAAAATGTGCCCACATCCATGTAGGTAATAAACAGCAGAAGTCTGATTTAAATCTGGATGTCTGACTTCAAAATCCATACTCTGTTCTATTCTGGTGTTTTCTTCACCTATAAAGTAATAATGATAATAAAAGAGTTTGGATTTTGAAGGAATTAAGTGAGATAATGTTCATTAACATGTTGCTCAAATTATAATGCATAGCCTAAGTCTAACCATTGTTTCTAAAATACAGGCATTCTTCTTATGAATAATTCATGTTAATACCATAAATTAAAAGTTTTGCCTGCTGTCTTTCCTCTCTTACTATACCTACTAGGAGACGTAAGGGAAATTATAATCTTAAAGTCATCATTCAGGCCTATATTATCCACACTAATAAATAGAAAATTCATATTCCTTTCTCCTTCCTCTCATGCAAAGTGTTCATTATGTAGTATCCAAAGTGAAATGGGCTTCCTTCACATCAGTAATAGATAGAAGAGGCAAGAAGGTATATGCTGACTTAAGAAAATCATTTGACAGGTGAGCCTGGGTAGCTCAGTTGGTTAAGCAACCAACTCTTGATTTTGGCACAGGTCATGATCTTGGGGTCATGATCTCAGCGTTTTGAGATCAAGCCACACATTGGGCCCCATGCTAGGTGTGGAGCCTACTTAGGATTCTCTCTCTCCCTCTGCCTGTTCCTCTTCCACCAGCCCCCACCTCCCCCTAACTTGTACGAGCTCTCTCTCTCTCTCTAAAAAAAAAAAAAAAAAAAGCATTTGGCAAAAATACACCCCATAGTATTATATAAGGAGATTTGTATTTTTTTATTTTTTTAATTTTATTATGTTATGTTAATCATCATACATTACATCATTAGTTTTTTATGTAGTGTTCCATGATTCATTGTTTCAAAACCAAAAGACAACTGACAGAATGGGAGAAGATATTTGCAAATGACATATTAGATAAAGGGCTAGTGTCCAAAATCTATAAAGAACTTATGAAACTCAACACCCAAAGAACAAATAATCCAAACAAGAAATGGGCAGAAGACATGAACAGACATTTTTCCAAAGAAGACATCCAAATGGCCAACAGACATATGAAAAAGTGCTCAACATCGCTCGGCATCAGGGAAATCCAAATCAAAACCTCAATGAGATACCATCTCATAGCAGTCAGAATGGCTAAAATTAACAAGTCAGGAAACGACAGATGTTGGTGGGGATGCAGAGAAAGGGGCACCCTCCTACACTGTTGATGGGAATGCAAGCTGGTGCAGCCACTCTGGAAAACAGTATGGAGGTTCCTCAAAAAGTTGAAAATAGAGCTACCATATGACCCAGCAATTGCACTACTGGGTATTTACCCTATAAGGAGATTTTTAAATGTGTGTCAATGAATACTTTATTGAGCCCTAATCTCTTTTGTTTTGTGATACTAGAGATTGAGAGCTGTTAAGATGACCTGCAAGCTACATATGTTTGTTTAACTTTGGGAATAATTCATTGAGGAGTTTACCTGCTTCCTCTTAATAATAGCAGAAATTATTAATATTGCCCCATATTCTTTTTTCCTTATAAATGAGTATATGAGTATTAGGGAAAATCTACGTCTTATGTCTTACATCACAAGTTACAGAAATAAAAACCTTAAGTTGGTTTAAATAATAGAGGTATTTATTAGCTCACACATTTGGAAGCCCAGAGGTTAGCCCAGGCCCCTGGATGAAGGATGCAGTGATTCAACAATGCCATCAAGAAGGTGACCCCAAGAATCTAAGCACTCAGAAATAACGAGAGATCTCAGGAAGGGCATTGGACTTTCCAAATCCTATGTTATAGTATTTAAAACCAGTTTCTACCAGCTCTTAATGGACAGGATGGATAGAGAGAGGGACTGATTACAATGCTTTCCTGATGAACTCTGATTGTCCAAACACATCAAGGTACTTCATTATTCAAATGTGCTTTAAACCAGAAAATAAGCTTCATAGATAATATATATCATGAATATGTATGCTATTTTCAAATAACAGATTTAGCAAGATGTGAAACACAGTCATAATCAAAAGGAAATTTGTTTGCCTTATGTTAGCACTTGCTTTCTTAGGCTGTGCATCCACACTAGAAAGAGGTGGTTAGCATGCATAATTATGGGAGATACTGCCCCAGCTGCTGATTTCTCTCAGGTACTCGAATGAGGCAAGAAGTGGATCTACCTATATTAAAGAAGGCTTTAGGGGCAATATAGTTGTTTAAGTGGAGGAAAAGGTAATTGTCTTGATACAGGATTCATCAGTAATTCAAAGCTTCTGTGGTTAGGTTGACTAAAACTCTACATCGAGATTTAATTTCTGGAGATTCCGACAAGAAGAGGAGAGAAAAAAAAAAAACAAACTGCAGGAAGCAGGTGAGTTAACATTAGAAAGATCATCCCTAAATCAAGTCAGCTTTTCCTTGGGGGTCCAGATCTTTTTATGCTATAGCCCCTCGTGAGCCAAACATTCCTTTGATTCCATCATTAACTGCTTAACACTATTATAACTATTTTCCACTTACTATCTCAGATTTTCCTCACCCATGGTTGATGAGAACTTAAGATGATGGAACTAGTTAGGATGGATTTTTTTAAACACCTGTACCCCTTTATGCTGCTTTTGCCCTTTTTGGGTTGCTCATCTTACCAAGAACATATGACACATCAAAGATGGTTAAGCGAAAATACATCCTACCCTACAGAAATAGACCCCACATGACATGTCAAAACCAGACCATGACTCTTAACTATACCTTACCAATAATGCCTTATTATATACAACTACATGATTTTAAACTAATATATGTACATAGCAATATAATTAATATATGGTTATTATATAAATACAAATAAGTAAATTATACAGATATATCACTTAGGTTAGCATATATGTAGCCATTCTCTCGAAGAGCTGTGGTTTCATGAATTCTACTGGCTGTATGTTATATTTTAGGAATTTTAGATATCCAGGACAAAATACAGAAAATTTACTACTTCATATATAGAAAATCCTCATTTGCTGGGGAAATGAGATGGAGTTTCTTGACACGGTCTGCAAAGAACTTCAAGCATACATAACTCAAAAAAAAAAATTCATTAGCCTGAAAAAGGTCAATCATATTGACATTAATACATTTTGTCGAACCTATGGTACATCTCTGTGATAAGAAAATAAAACTCATGATATTCTTAAAGCATCGTTTAAAATTTTTCTCCAGTATGTAGTATATTTATGTCTTTAGGCTGTGTCATTAATAACTGAAGTGCTGACCAATGATTAAACACATAGGTTGGAAATACATACCTCCAACTTTCTAAAAACATTCCATTAAAACCAACGCTCTCAAATAATTTCCTATATTTAAACAAATGATGTAAAAAGTGTAAAAAAGTGTAAAAAATTTTACGTGCACTCACCGACAGTATCACATGGTTCATCTTTGTGAACACAGAAATCTTTCCTAAAAAGGAAACAGAAAATGGAAGTAAAAATAAACTTTTCCAGTCAATAGAGATTATGAGACTCGTTTTTGATAGTTATGTGAACAATTGAACCATATACTTTATCTCCAAGAATTTAATAGAACTGGGAAAGTAAGATTAACTAAATTTTAATTCTAAGAAAATATGAGAATTATTAAATTTTTAATGACACATTTTTCCTGGTATAATCCTGAAGCATGTTGCCTTATTTCATTAAAAATATTTCAAAAATTGGGCGCCTGGGTGGCTCAGATGGTTAAGCGTCTGCCTTCGGCTCAGGTCATGATCTCAGGGTCCTGGGATCGAGTCCTGCATCAGGCTTCCTGCTCCTTGGGAGCCTGCTTCTCCCTCTGCCTCTCTCTCTCTCTCTCTGTCTCTCATGAATAAATAAATAAAATCTTTAAAAAAATATTTCAATAATAAAGTTCTATCTTGTTTTGAATTTTACAGGATTTCCTTTTTTTATCACAAAAAATAGTATCTGGTATTGGGACATGGCTTTCTATTTGACAAATATTGTAAGATCTCTGCTTCACAGGCACAAAAATAATCTCCAGATAGAAGATTCAAATGTAAAAAATACAGTTTAAAAGAGCAAATATTTTGGGTGCCTGGGTGGCTCAGTTGGTTAAGTGACTGCCTTCGGCTCAGGTCATGATCCTGGAGTCCCGGGATCGAGTCCCACATCAGGCTCCCTGCTCAGCAGGGAGTCTGCTTCTCCCTCTGACCCTCCTCCTCTCATGCTCTCTGTCTCTCATTCTCTCTCTCAAATAAATAAATAAAATCTTAAAAAAAAAAGAGCAAATATTTTATATCGTACATTGGCAAAATTTTTAAAAGACTGATAGTAATCATTTTAAAAAGGGCATGAGGAAATTAGTATTTTTTACACAGGCAGGGTCTAACCATGAAGAATATTCTACATTTTGCTATTTGAATACTGTATCTTGAAGAGCTTCAGAGACCAACTATATGAAAGCACAATTTTATCTACCTTTTGAATTTTACCAGCTATGTGACCTTAGGCAATTTACTTAACCTTCCTATGCCTCTGTCATCTCTACAAAAAAGAGGGGGTAATAATGACATCTATCTACCATGTAGGTTTATAGTACAGATTAGGTGATTTAACATATAGAAAACATACATACATACATACACACATTTATTTATTTATTTAAAAGAGACCACAGGCAGGGGGAAAGGCAGAAGGAGAGGGACAAGCAGACTCCAAGCTGAGCAGGGAGCCCAACATGGGGCTCAATCCCAGGACCCTGAGATCAACACCTGAGCTGAAGACAGATGCTTAACCTGACTCAGCCACCCAGGCACCCCCATGTATATAACACCTTAATGTGAGTTTAGTGAATGTGTTGGATAAGTTAACACCCAGAAAACTTTAAAAGAATGCCAGGCACCTAGTAAGCTCTCCAAAATTAATTGTTGATGTTTTTGTTGTATTTTGTTGTTCTTGCAGCTATTTCTATACTATAAGCAATTTCCTACTGATAAGCAAAGATGTTTAGATCCTACAGAATTTTTACTATTACAAACAATACAATAATTAGTCTTTGTGTGTGTGTGAGGGAGAAATAAAAAAAATTGTTATTTATTCCTCTGTTATAGCCATCTGAATGCTGTTCTAAATGAAAAATGATGAAAATTAAGTGCAACACTCCTGTCAATTTCACCAATGGCATCTACTTTGATGATTACAATGGTTAGTTTTCAATTCACATTTTGCTTGGCTCATCAGGAGCAGCTGTGATTTAATATCTGTGCATAGTTTTGTAAACAT
Organism: Neomonachus schauinslandi; assembly: GCF_002201575.2. Classification (NCBI taxonomy): domain Eukaryota; kingdom Metazoa; phylum Chordata; class Mammalia; order Carnivora; family Phocidae; genus Neomonachus; species Neomonachus schauinslandi. The sequence goes on along the minus strand of NC_058409.1, from coordinate 21,512,646 downwards.
GCCATGCTCATTTAAAATGTAAAGAAATAAACAAAGAACCCAACTCTTAAATATAGAGAAGTGGTGGGTGCCAGAGGGCATGTGGGTAGGGGGAATGGGTGAAAAAGGTGAAGGGATTTTAAGAATACGTGTATGGTGATGAACAGTGAGTAAGGTATAGAGTTGTTGAATCACTACATTGTACACCTGAAACTAATGTAACACTGTATCTTAACTATCCTGGAATTAAAATTTTAAAAACGTATATTCTCAAATTGTTTGGAGCAAAGCTATACATGTGATCTAGCTATATAACCAATTCTGATATAAAACTGCTTAAGAGAATGAGAAATTCTGAATTTATTTTTAAACCTGTTACTGAAAAAGAGGTGTTAAAATTCCATTGTGGTTATACATTTATTGTTTCCTTCTGATTCTGCTGATTTTTCCTTTATGTTGAAACTAAGTTATCTCTCTGAATTTTTAGAATTTATTTTGAATTAGTTTTTACTATTGTATAGAAATCCTATGTACCCTAATGTTTTCTGAGTTAAAAACTATTATGTTTGATATTAACAAATACTAATATATTAGTAATACATTGAGATTTGCTTGGTATTATCTTTTTTCCTTGTTCTACTTTCAGCTTTCATTTTCTCTAGGTCTCTTATAAACAGTATACAGCTAAAATTATAAAACCTATTTATATAACATAGAAGTGAATTTAATATCTTATTATGGATATATTTGGATTTCTCTATTATTTGTAAATTCTATTACCCAAGTTATACTTTTGTTCTTTTCTTCTTTGTTTTTCTCTTCCTTCCTATCTAGTTTTATTTTCCTTTCTCTCTCTCTCTCTCTTTTTTTTTTTTTTTTTGCGACTGCTTAAAAAGTCACATTAGATTGTATTTAATTTATGGTTACTTCCACATTTAAATTACATTGTATTAGTTTCCTATTGTTGCTGTAAAAAATTCCACAAATATAATGATTTAACATAAGTGTATTATCTTACGGTTTCAAAGTCAGAAGTCTGGATTTCACTGGGCTAAAACCAAGGTATCAGCAGTATTGGGTTCCTTCCAGAAGCTCTAGGTGAGAATCCATTTCCTTACCTTTCCCAGCTTCTAGAGGTTGCTGTACTTCTTTTTTCTTTGTTTTTAAGATTTTATTTATTTATGTGTCAGAAAGATTGAGAGACAGAGCGTGCACAAGCAGGGGGAGCGGCAAGCAGAGGGAGAAGCAGGCTCCCTGCAGAGCAGGGAGCCCAATGCGGAGCTCAGTGTGGGGCTCGATCCCAAGACCCTGGGTTCATGACCTGAGCTGAAGGCGATGGAGCCCCCAGTTGCCCTGAGGTTGCTGTACTTCCTGACTCACAGTTCCCTTCCATCCTCAAAGCTGGAAATGGTATCACTTGCTCAGTCTCTGCTTCCATCATCACACCTCCTCCTTTGACTCTCTTGCCTCCCTCTTTCCCTGTCACCTTGATTACATTAGGCTCCCCTAGGTTATCCAGGATAATCTCCCAATCTCAAAATCTGAAACATAATCACATCCACAAAGACCCTTTTGCCCAGGTAAGATAACACAGTCACAGGGGCTATGGATTAGAACAGGGACATTATTCTGCCTACCACGTTCACTTGAAATGTCTAAAGTTAAAAACTATCTTCAGGCTCCTCCTGAAGAAAAGATGTCAAATGCTTTTAATCCAACCTCCCTTCAATCTTTTGTGTTATTTATATATGACATTATAATTCTATCTCAATTTTTCTAATCTCAATTTACATTTTCTAAACCATTATTAGATTTGCCCATGTATTTAACAATATATTCTCTCAGTAATATCTTGGATCTTTACTTTCTAGAGAGCTCATTATTCTTTAAGTACATCCTTCAGGATTTCCTTCAGTGAGGATCTATGAATAATAAACTGTTCCAGACTTGGTTGCCCATGTACTTATTCATAATGGAACAGTAGCCAAGTACAGAATTTTAGGTTAACTTTACTGGTCCTCAGCATGTGACAAATATTATTTCATTTCTTTCTAGCATTTATAAATATAGGTCAGTGTATATAAAAAAATATATATATATATATATACAAATAAATATATATATACACACACAAGTTGGTGATCAACTTGCTCTTCTTTCATGCATTGGGTTTCTGGTTAATTTTTTTTTTAAAGATTTTATTTATTTATTTGAGAGAGAGTGAATGAGAGAGAGCACATGAGAGGGGGGAGGGTCAGAGGGAGAAGCAGACTCCCTGCCGAGCAAGGAGCCCGATGCGGGACTCGATCCTGGGACTCCAGGATCATGACCTGAGCCGAAGGCAGTCGCTCAACCAACTGAGCCACCCAGGCGCCCTCTGGTTAATTTTTTATTGAGAAATAAATGACATATAACATGGCTTTTGGTTAATTTTAAGATTTCTTTTTGTCTTTGTAGTTCTGCTGTCCCACCTAGATGTGTCTAGGTACTGATTTTGTTTTTATTTATCTTCTTAGGTACTTGGTATGTTATCTAATTATCTATTTAGCCTATTCCTCTCATACTCTCTCTAGTGTGCTAGAACTCCTTTAGGTGTATTTTTGGTCTTCTCATTCTGATGTCTGTAACTCTAAAGCACTCTTTTGTAATTCCATCTCTTAACTACTCTATGCAGCCTTCTGGTAGGATTTCGCGGATTTTTCATCCAATCCACTACTGCTCTCTTCAGCTGCATCTAATCTCTCCAACTCAGAAATTGAGATTTTAAGTATAACTACATTCCTTTTATAAACGTTTTATTTTCCTCAATTTTCAAATTAACTTCTTTCCCAAAAAGTATCTTATTCTCATATTTCATTTTTTGGTGTGATCGTTCAATCATGTAAATATGATTTTTTAAAATAATCCCAGCTTTTTAAATTATTCTTTACTGGAATTCCTGGCTCTTACAATGGAAGATGCTGTCATTTTGTGCTTTGAAATTCTCTTGTGAACTCATTTAGTTGTACTTTATTTGCAGTTGCCTTGTGTGGTGTCAATCAAGAGAGGGCCCCTTCAGAGTAGTTTTAACTATGCTTTCAACAACAAGTGTTTCAATGTTGAAATCCTATTTGTGGTAATGAATACCCAGACAAGCTGTTTTTTTTCCTGACCTGGGGTAATGACTGAAACAGAATGCTTCTTGTTGACAAACTGTCCTTGTTTGCTGAGCTTCTACCAGATCCCACTTTTATCAAGGGTGGAGTTATCTAAGGGTTCTGGCTATATGCAATCATTTCAGCACCACTTCCCCACTTTGCAAAGCCTCAAAGTTTTTTCTTCATGTGTTAAACCTAAGAATCCAGATTTTTAGGTCCAACAAACTCCTCTCAGGGCAGCTACCACTTTAACTCAGAAGCTCCACATTTTTTTTCTCTTTCTCTTTCTTTCTTTTTCTTTCTTTCTTCCTCTTTCTTTCTTTCTTTTCTTTCTTTCTTTCTTTCCTTTGCTCATCTGTGCATGTAAAAGGATTTTTATTGTATTTTTTCTACAATTCCAAGATGTCTCTAATGGGAACACTTTATGATTATCTAGTAAGTCAGATTATCATATAATTAAAGGAAGTAGATACAATTTGTAACCTACCATATGGTAATTAATATAGAGAAATACATATCTACTGTTAACATTAGAACTTAATGTACATAGAATCAAGCCATATAGGTCTTATTCTATTATTACACTTTATATTATGCAGCTTCCTTTTCCAAACTATTAAAAAGACTGTATAACTGCCTCAATGAGATGTTCACATTGACCTCAAATAATATTTTACTTTTTTTTCAAAGATAGCTTCCTACAAGTGGAGATTATGTTAATTACGAATTATTGTAAAAATTAGTAATCACTACAATACTGCCATTTCCCTTCCACAAGGTTGCAGCAGAAAGAAAATTTGTGTGGACAGCCGTGGATATGAATGGACTACAGAATGAAGTAACTTAATATCAACAATTAATCATTATAACTTTTTACTATTCCTTCTGGCAAATATCTGACAGACATGATTTCTATAAAATAGATACAGAATCAATCCTTGATTACTAGAGTAAAGGAGAGAAGGGTAGAGTTCAAAAAAGATGAAACATAACCTTAAATAATATATTTTCAACACAAGGCACAAAATGGACTTAATATAAATTTAATACATTTAAATCATATTCAGTATTTAGGAATATGTTTACTGTTCTGCAGTTATAAATAGCAAAATAATACAAATTTGATAAGTAATCACATGAATTTCTTCACAAAGAATCATCTGAACTTTTATTATTCCTGTGGGTCTCTTAGCTAAGAACACCTCTCTGATATTTCACTAGGATTCAGGGAAGGCAGAAAAGGAGACCCTCTTGCAGGTTATAATTTCTTCTTCCTTTTCTCACTTAATTAATTCCACCCTTAAATATTTGGCTCTGGTTTGTTTTAGCAGCCATGCTTTCTCCTGTCTCTGGTTCATACTGCATATCAGAGATATCTTTGGTCTAGAGAGGACCTACTGCAGAGACCTCTCATTGGACTGCAAGGGAGTGGGTCATACCCAAAATGCAATACATACAATGCAGTGTTACAATGTGCTATCTACTGATAACTGTGTATTTCCAAACAACAAAAACAGCACAACATATTTTCACTACTTTAAATTTTTAAATGTTTTTTTTCAAATAGGCAATTATTTTTTATTCTGATGAATCTGAAAAAACTAGTTGATCCATTCTGGATATATGAAAGTTGGCTGTTATCACTTGATACATTAATCTTCACTGCACAAAACATCTTTTCTTTTGTATATAGAAGATAATCTTATCAATATTTGCATATGCCTTAAAAATCTACTGTTCCAACTGAATTAATGCTTTAAAGTAGGTTAATTTTTGTTAATTATTAAAAAGTAAATAGCAAAGAAAAAGAAAATTTCATGAACTAAACAGACAGAATGTCCGTCAGCACTGAGTGTCTTAATATTTAAACCTTGTTTTTGTAAAATTTAAAAAAAATCTTTCTGAAAACACATGCCCAAATTAGAAAGACAACTCTAAATAAATGAGGGAAGACACACTGAAATTTTATCCCATGAAAGTTAATCACTCGAAATACCATACCCTAAACTTCTAAGTTAAACCAGTGTACAGCACCCTTTTCAAATATTCAAGACACAAAACTAAAAACTTTATACATCTGAACAAAACATTCACTGGAACACTTGTTCCCAGGATTATAAGTGAAAAATTTTAAAATCCAAGTCATTGCTTGACAGCCACTGAGGAAGACCCTAACTATCCCCTACTCACCTCTCCACTGAGCAACGACCTCCAAATATATCATATTTCACCAGCTTCTAATCACAGAATCTGCCTCCCCACCCTATCCTGACCCAAACCCACTCTTTTCAGAGGATCTAAAGTGAATAATACAGTAGGAAAATACGAATGGCCCTGAATCATCCAAATCTAGTGGTTGACATTTCTAGAGTTTCCATCCTCACTGTCTTTCTTGATGTGTAGTTTCTCAATTCTTCCTCTGATTTTAAGTACTACATAGAATTTTCTCCCTCTGCCAAAAAATTCCAGAGAGACACCTCTTTCGGTGCTCAACTTGGGCAAATTTGGTCTCTGTGGCTCAAAACCAACAAAAACTGATGTAGGAAAATATCTCCCCATGGTGGTGGAACATATTCAGAATGAATATAACTACTGATGAAGAGGAATGGAAAAGGTTTGCTGACATTTTTATTATAAGTAAATGATGAGATATATTTAGCCCTTTTCTGCATCAGAAGATATAAAAATCAAATTTATCACAGGGATACCATGCCTGGATGTATAGGCTGTGCACTGCTTAATTCTCGGGGTACATTTACATACACAACAATGTAAAAAGTTCCCTCCACTGTTGCGTAGTGCACAACCTAAACAATTAGATGTGGTTGGATTCATTAGGTGCCTCTTATATGCCAAGCAGTGGATAAAAGGGAAGAACACAAAGATAAGTGAAAAAGGCTTCTACCCTGAAGACAAAGAAGAGGGTGACACACAGTCATTTCTGTAATGTGATAAGGGCCCCACAATCAGTGAGTTAGAGGCCTGAGGAATTGTATTAAATAATGAATAGTTCTATTTTGCAATTCCCTTTGCCAGCGAACAAATGGAGAAAGAAACACCCACGACAGATGATACTGAATAATATGGTAATGCAGAAAATTAAAGAATCACATAAAAATCACAATCTTCACCGTAGGGCCAAGAATCACTGAGTGTAAAGTATATTCAGATGTAGATGGAAAGGGATTTTTTTTCTTTTTCTAAACATACAATACATCATATCATAATGCGTGAGGCTGCAACATAACTATTTGATTTACATAATGTGAAACAAGGGACTTCATCTGCAACTAAACAACATGATAAAACTATGACAAATGCACTGCTTATTTTCAAGGGCACTTAGAGTCCTTGACCCAGCCAGTTTCTACTCAACAAACAAATGAATAAAGCAAATTATTTCAAAAAAAAAAATGCAAGGTCTTTTCTCCAAAAGCACTGGATGTACCCCTCAGTACTACTGAAGAATAAATTGTGAGCATCATTTTAAAAAACTTTGATCAGACTGTAATTCTTAATCTTCAATTCTTCCATTGTCAACCTCTTTCAAGAGGGCCCAAATAATGTATTTTTAACTTCATAATAATCAAAGTTTTGAGAGGCGAGTGATGGGGGATAGTGATTTGTTTGCTGCCTAGACCTGTGATTATGCAGATTGAAATTCTCTCATCCTTGGCTCGTGTGGGCTCAGCGCGCCTGAAGACTGCATCACAAAGTTTCATAATGTGAGTTTATGGAAATGATACTGTTAGAATCTGGCAACTGGGAAGGCCAATAAATTCTGTTCAAGTTCTGATTTATATTGAAAAAAATGAAATGTAGCCTTTAATTTCCAAGAATGAAGATGCATCTGAGAATAAGTCTCACTGTGCAGTTTTATAGTGCCCTGGAATATACCTATAAATGATTCATTCAGAAATTATTCTATGAGTTGTATCAAATTAATATATTTCTACCATTTGTATATCTTACTAAATTTTCTATCTTACTTGCCAATGGCATTAGTTTAAAACTAACTTTCAGAAGTATTGCATGCACATAAACCAAAAACATTTCAGTAAATATGAGAAGCAAAGCATCATTAACAAAATTAAAGTCTAAATTTAAGAGTATTTTCCAAAGAAACTTACGTCTTCTTCACGATTTCAAGGAGAACTGTGATAGTTACACTAAGAAATCATAGAGTTGACAGCTGAGAGGACATGTTTTGTGTTTGTTACTATGAGCCCATAAGCACTGGGTCAGCTTTAAAATATTCACTTCATTGTATCACACAGAACAATTTAATAAATTTATTATGGCAGATAGGTTTGGATTTATGAAAACATTATTTGTTTTACTTGAAACCCAAATTAACAGCTATCTAAAATTCCTTCCTAATGTGCTCACATAACATAACAATGTTTAATAATTATCTAAGATAAGAATATATTAGAAACTAGTCATTCTGAGGCTAGCTTGTCTCATGTGGACGAGACCACGGAATCCATGGAGATTTAAATTTTTATTTTATCTTTCATAACTTCCTTACAAAGCTAAAGATTTGATCACCTTTATGTTTACACTAACTAAAAAGGGATTCTTCTACTTCAATTACTCAAACCTTTAATTTAGACTTTACTGATCAAATGGTGCTAGGCCACTTAGAATAGACATAACACATTCCCTCTGGTGGGCTGATTTTCATTGTTATGGCACTGATATGGACTGATATGGAGAAACAGGGATCCTTCAAATAAGCCTGATTCCCAGGAGGAAATAAAAGGAGAATTATTAGTCAGCAGCTACCAGTATTTTATGTGTGTATATCCTTTGATAGTTTTTTCCTATTTTCAACCAAAAATTTTTCTATTTTCTATTTTATTTCTATTTATTCCCATGTGATCCAAAAATCAAAAGCAACCTATTAGGTCTTATTCTAAGTTCTAGCTATCAGAGTACAAAAAATTGAAATCAACATTTCTACTAAAGGATTGAAGAGGTGTACAAAGATTTTTTTTTCCATAAAACATGAAATGACAGCAAAACCATAGCAAAGTTTACCCCTCAACAAAGGTTTCTGCATTGGGTTTTGAACAAAAATCCTGTTTAGACAATGAAACGTTGATTTTCTTTTTTTTTTTTTCATTTTTTTTACTTTTTTATTTTATTATGTTATGTTAATCACCATACATTACATCATTAGTTTTTGATGTAGTGTTCCATGATTCATTGTTTGCATATAACACCCAGTGCTCCATATTGAATGGAGCACTGGGTGTTATATGAAACGTTGATTTTCTATCCATAACTAAAAGACCCCTTAGAAATAACCATGTCAGAATGCATTAGCCACAAATGAGTTTTATATACTTGTCGCCTGATGAGATCTGTCTTCCTTCTCATGGTTGTTAGGTGTTCAAAATAATGCTTCTGAGACTGAAGAGGATGATACTCATAATTTGATTACTAATTCATATATTTTTCTCATTAAAATGTAGTGTATTTCTTATAGAAATTTAAGAAATACAAGAATAAAGTTAAAACATTAGCTTATAATCCCACTATCTGGGAATACTTATAGTTAACATTTTAAAGTTTATTTCTCCAGTTTTATTTCCCATGTATTCGTATAACTAAATACATTGTATATAACTAAATACATGTAAAATACATATAATATTAGGATCATACTCTCTACATGCATGTCTTCCCCCACCAACACTGTGATGTTAATTTCATTCCTCATTTCTAATACCACTTTTCTCTTCAAAGTCCTGAAAAAAGAAACTGTTGTGTCCACTATTTTTTAAATATGTTATAAAGGTTTAAAAGCCACTCTTAACTAACCCTTCTTACCTCCCTTGTTGCTAGTTTTCCCTAGCAATATAAGACAAAATAAAATGATGATTCTAGTGATGATTCTTAAATGTGTTAAGATAATGTGGGATGAAATTATAATTCTTTCTAAATTTTTTTGAGTGTAGTTGACACACAATGTTACAAAATTATCATTTTATAAAAAAGGAAAGTGAATTTTAACTATGGGCTGACAAAACTATAAATATAAAAACACTTATAATAATACAACAAATGGTCTTTCTGAGAGTAGGTCTTCCACATGAGTACGAGTCTACACACAGGATCTTACACAATTATTTGTTTGGAGTAAAATTATTGAACATTCACTGTTTGGTAGATATTATACAAGATGTCTTATATTTTTGACCTGGTACTACTATCCTCATTTTGTTGATAATGACAAGACTCAGAGAGGTCATTTAATCAATTCAAAATCACCAGCCAATATTTGGACAAACACAGGTCATTTCTATTTGATCATCTTTCTTACTGAGTTTTAATCTTTTTTATATTTATATACTATATATGTGTATACACATACATACAAATATAATTTCCAATAAAAACGCTTTGGTAGACAGAAGTATTGCCACTATTTTCTCCAATCCAGGGCTTGTCTTTTCATTTTCATATCAATGTCTTTTGGACATAAGATGGTTTAAATTTTGAAGAAGTCCAAATGATTATTTTTAAGAATTTTTGATTAGTGCTTTTCTTGTATACTATCCAAGAAATCATTATCCTCCCTATAGTCATGTAGATATTCTCCATTTTTCTTTCTTTTTTTTTTTTTTACTAAGAATTTGATAGCTGTAGCTTTCATGTAGCTTTCTATGCTCCATTACGAATTAACATCACATAAGTTGTAAAGCAGGGTTGAAATTCATTTTTTTTCACATGGTTACCCAGATGTTGTAGAGTCATCTCATTGATAGACTATCTTCCCATCACTCAATTATATTGGTGGGTTTTTTGAGAGTCAACTGACCATATATGTATGGTTATATTTCCAGATTCTTTATTCCACTTCATTCATCTTTACCAAGTTTCTGCCCAAACCCCATTGTTTTGATTACCAAAGCTTTATAATAGGTTTTGAAATCAGATAATATAAGCCCACTCAGTTTATTCTTCTTTTACAAAATTGTTTTGACTCTTCTATATCTTTTCTTTTTCCAAATACATGTTGGAATCAGCTTGCCAATTTCTACAAAAAAAAAAAAAAGCTGGCACAAACTTTCATTGAGATTATAGTGACTCTCAGTCAATGTGAGGAAGATGGACATCTTGATAATATTTAGTCTTCCAATAAATAAAAACCTTTATTTAGATCTTTAATTTCTCTCAGAAGTGCTATGGAGGTATCATTTTAGAGGTTTTACACATTTTTTTATTTTTCTTATATCTTTTATGGTTTTGGAGGTTACCATAAAATTTTTCCAACTGTTCATTTCTACTATATATATAAATAAAATTGTTTTTATAAATTGACTTTATATTCTGTGGCCTTGAAAAATCCAGTTATAACTTCTGGCAATTTTGCTGCTTTATTTCTTAAAATTTTCTTTGTACCGAGGTGTATCATCTGTGAAGAGAAATGCTTTTAATTTTTTCTTCCCAATATGTATACCTTTCTTTTTCTTTTTCCCACCTTATTATACTGGCTCTGATCTTCAGTACAAAACTGAATAGAAGTATAAGAGTGGACATCCTTGCCTTGCTTCCAATCCTAATGGGAAAACATTTGTTTTTCACCATTAAGCGTGATGTTAGCTGTAGATTTTTTTGTGTATACATGTGTAGATACCCTTTCATAGATTAAGAAAGCACATTTAAGAATTCATTGAGAGGGGCACCTGGGTGGCTCAGTCAGTTAAGCGTCTGACTCTTGATTTCAGCACAGGTCATGATCTCAGGGTCCTGATATTGAGCCCGGGCCCAGCTCAATGTTCAGCAGGGAGTCAGGCCTGCATCAACCTCCATGCTCAGAGGTTCTTTCTCTCCCTCTTCCCCTCCTTCCACTCTCTCTGTCTGTCTCTTTCAAATAAATAAATCTTTTTAAAAAGTTCATTGAGAATTTTTGTTGATACATACATTAGAGATACCATTTTTATTGTCTTTTGGACTCATTTTTTTCTGATAGGAAGTCAGTCATCGATCTTAGGATTGTTTCCTCTGTGTAACGTATCTCTTTCTCTGGCCAATTTAAAACTTATTTTCGGTATCTTTGGTTTTCACTCATTTACCTAAGATACACCTAGGTCTATAAGGGTTATGTTTTTTTTTTCCATCAATTTGGGAAACAATTTTGCCATTACATCTTCAAATAATTTTTCTTACCCATTCTCACTCTCTTCTGTTGAGATTCCAATTACAATACTTTGAACGGTAAATGCAACATCTGAACTATCTCAGGGTCAGTTTTTATTGACTACTTTTCCTTGACCATGGGTCACATTTTCATGTTTCTTTGCTTGGCTAATTTTTATTATGTTTGAGACATTGTAGATGATAATGTTAAAGAGATTCAGGATTCTGTTATCTTCCTCTGAAGAGGGCTGACTCTTGTTCCAGAGGCAGTTCAATTACTGGCAGGTCACTCTGAACTTAGCAAGGTTTGAGTTTATTCCTTGGTAGGGAGGATCTATCTAAGCTCAAGATAATTCCCAAGCTTTTGTAAATTGGTGGGACTCAACCTCCAAATTCTATCTTCCCTAATTATCTTATAGGTGCTTGGTTTCAGACTTTGTTAGGGTAGGTCAGAGTAGACATTTCTCCAGGTCAGTGTCCCTACTATGAAGGCTCAGCCTTCCTGTTTTCTCAGCTAAGTACCAGGAGTGATGACAAGGTATTAATAAAGTTGCTCCACTCTTGTGGCCTGAATCTACTCAATTCCTAGCATCTTTTAAAAATCTAACCTCCATAGTTATAGCACTCTGATGCTTTTGGAAAGTTCCTATCTATATATATTCAGACCAACCTTGCAAAGTACTCAACAGATGGTCTACACATGGACTTCTTGGCACCATTCCTTGCATGGGACCCTCATCTATGGTATCCTCAGCAGGACTGCTGTGCTTTACCTAGATTCCAGCTTGCTGCACCAAAGAATTGTCCCAGCAAGAAGCTGGGTTGACTGTGGGGCTCATTTAATAAATTTTCCTTCTTTCAGAGATTGCAGTATTGCACTGCTCATGCTCCAATGACTAAAGCATTTGCCTCATGAATATTCTTCAGTTTTATCATTGTTTATTGTATAAGTCCAGTAGCAGGTCCACCTACATAGCTGGAAGTGCAAGTCCAAGTGTGTTCTTGCAATATATTTTTTTCACCTTTATGAATAATTTATAACTAGAATAGTTTTTATATAATTCAGCAACAAGAAGCTATCATGAAGTCAATAGACCCAATACAGAAAATCATGGTTAGGTGTTACTATGTATTTTGTGATGTGAAATGTCAATACTATTGATACTAACGTGCCAGAGAATAATGAATTACTAGTCATTTTTAATAACTCTAAGCAAGAAATTTATTATTACTAACATAGAGTGCTCTTATAGAGTATATTGTTGCTCATTATTTCACCTTTTTATATTTACCCTTAATGCTGCATTACAAATATGTGTTAGTAGTAGGGACATTCACAATGTAAACAAAAATTAATTAGCTAGAGATTTAATTGAAACTTTTTTCTCAGATGGTAACATTAAGTTTATAAATTGCTGAGTTTAACATATTGGGTGCTTTATTCATATGGTGATGACTGTTGAAGTTCCACCAAAATTCACTTATCATCATCAATGGCTATGTCTTCATATCAGAAATTGAGGGTAAAAATCTTTTTTGAATTAACTAGCCAAAAGTTTTGTCAATATGCCATCCAAAATGTGCCTGTTCAGAAATCAGTTATTATAAATTGAGGGAGATGACAAAAATCATTATGCCAAAAGTTTTTTGGAACACAAAACCTGGAATAAAAGCATTCTCTGAAGAAATTAATCCAATTAACAGCACAGCCATCAAATTAGGAATGTCATTTAATTGGCTTTGGAAAATTTACCTTGTTATAAGTATAGCTGCATCCACGGAAGTCATGTCCTCTCCCCAGCTTGTTGACATCTCTAAATGTATATCATTCTTTTTGCCAAATTCTTCATGCTGCCACTTACAAAAACTCTCTAGCATTTTCTCTCCATGGTGCCCAATATATAGATCTGCCTGCAAAAGAAGATATTTCACTTTAAGGCAAATTATTCTCAGATATACAAAAAACTAAAAACTGAGGAGACATCATGAATTACTAAAGCAGACTGCTGACCATAACAACATTAATTAGAACCTGGAAGACATTCAGAATTAATTTAGCCTGAGCTAAAAATCTTGAAACTTTGTGAGGGTAAAATAACTACAAAATCTGTTCCATACTATTCTGAAAAAGAAGAGCAGTGTATTAAAAATGTGGAACTTTGAGACTTAAATGACTTAATTATTTCTACAACTTAGAAACAAATGTTTTCCAAAGATCTAGTTAAGCAGCATACTAAAACAGTACCACAGAATATTCTCTGTCTAAAATGAATTACAGATAAGAAAAGGTTTCAAAAGCACATGTTTAAATAAGAAAATAAAACTGTCATTAAAAATCACTTTTAGAAATTACATCTTGGAAAGTTAAGGTCTGTTGTCAGGAATCTTGGAAACTAAGAACATTCCATTTTTAGAATAAAATTGAGGTATTAACCAAATCTAAAGGCCAGTTTCATGTATAGTTTAAGGGACTTAGTGGATATTTCTGGATTTTCAAGTCAATAAAAAACATACTCCTCACATTCGCTTTACTTAAAAGTACGTGAACACAACTTCTCACCCACTTAATTGAAAAAAAACTCAAGACTTTCTTACTGGAGTTTCATGGAGCAGAATAAGCTTTATCACACGAAGATTGACCTGCACACCAAGACTCTTGTGTTGGAAAAGGTTAAAAACCTAAAAACAAATAAAAATAAAAATCCTAAAATAAAACTGAAAATCATATTTATTTTCTTAAGGCCCAGACATGGGAGAAGTCTCAATTTAGTTGAGATATATATATATATATAATATATATATATATATTTTAAAAACATTTAAGTAACTTTAAAATTAGCTTAATAGGCAAGAATAACTTAGGTAATTCATTTTAAATACCAAGAAATTTAGACCTAGCTTCTGAGATACTCATCACAGCCTTGACTATCTAGGCATTTCAGTGGGATACAGAGGGAAGGATGGCCTTTCACAATACTGAAGACAAGCATTTTAGTAACTAAACCCTAGAATTTTTCTTAAGACCACAAAATGCCAGTGTCCTCCTTTCTTCTGAGAAACAGTCCTGAAAACTAAGCCTGCATTATGCCACTTCCCGATTCATTCCTTGGAGTATTTTTTTTCTCTCCCCAAGCTAGCTGCCAAAAAGAAAAAGGGTTTTCAGAGCTCTTCTCTTCAATGCTACCCAGGAAGACAAGCTTGCAGGCCACTGTTGATTAATGGTATCAGATCCTCATTATAACTGTTTTTCCCAAAGCATGGTGTGTGTAGTAATGCTGGAAAGCAAGGTGAATTTTTATGTGGTACCTTGATTTTTTGTAAAATATGGTATTGGTATTTTTTAAATTTGTAATAGAATGTAAAACCAAACCTCTACTTTCAGTTCTAGAACTACATAGAAGAAACTGAAGTTGGTAGGCTTATATTAGTCAACCCAGTAAAAGAATGCTGGCGGAGCGCTCTGGGGGTAGCTGAACATAGAAATGACACAAGTGTGGGAAAATCTGTTCACCACTCAAGTAAGCCAAATAGTAAAAATGAGCAAAAACAGTAAAAATAGAATTTTGTGAAACATCATATATTTACCCTCAAATCAGGGGTGTCTACCCTGCCTTATATGGTAACTGGAATCATAAATGGACATTTGCCTTTGGCTTTTATTTATGTTCATTCTCCCCTAAGAACCACTCTTCACTCCAACCTTCTAATTCTGCCTTGCAGGAGGTTTAACCAGCAGGGTATGCAATTAAGTCAAAGGATTCATTTGGTGGTAAACATCTGTAAGATGCTAGGTACAAACTAGATTTTTGCAGTCCAGAAATTGTTAACTGAACTTAGCCACATGTGATCCGGCTGCTTAAAAACTGAGCTATCTGCTATTAGGTCTTACTCACAAACTAGTATTATATCTGACATCAAATTTTACATACCTATGTAAGAGCTCAGTGGATTACCAACCTCCACTTTTGTGCCACCCCATAATGTATAATACTTTGGGTGGGGCCACACATACAAAGAAGTATAACATTTCTAATTTCAGCAAATGGCCTTTTATAAGAGAATGAAAAGAAGGGCATTAAAAAAAGGGAGAAAAGACAGAGAGTTTTGCCACATCAAAATCAACAATAAGAATGGTTTCTTTTACTAGAAGATGTGAATTATTATTTTGATATCTCTTTTGAGATGGAGCAATTTGGCATACCCAAAGCATTTTTTTTTTTACTGATGTCAATAAAAGAAAGGAATAGTAATGAGTTAATTTTTAAAGAATGTCATTATACTCACACATTTCTTCCTTAGAGTTTTCTTGAAAAAATTCCAAGCGCACTTTAAAGTTTGCCTACCATATTTAAGATGGTTAGAATGAATCTCCTGGCAGCATCTGCTCCATGATAGGAAACCATTGCTGGGTCTGCAACCACTACAGTCTCTATGTTGTATTCTTGAGGTAATTTGTATGAATATCGTTTCCCTCTTCCACTTTCTGTTTTTTTTTTTAGATCTAGGTCTTCCTTTATCTGCAACACAAAAATGGATTTTCCAATGTGACTCCATATTAGCAAAGCGAATAAAAAATTCCCATTTCTTCAATAATTCTAAGAAATGTTAACTTAATACCAAAATATGCTGATGATGATACAATGGTGAGCAAAAAAACAAATAAGTTCCCTGCACACATGGAATCTATAAGGGCATCTGGCTTTGGAGCATGACTTTGGATCAAACAGACCAGACTTCTACCATTTATTAGCCCTGCCACTTGGGAAACTAATGTCACTCAGTTAGCCTTGGTTTCCTCATCTGTAAAGTGAAAAACAATGACATCTACTTTCTAGCGTGGTTGATGTCTTACAATAAGATCGCATTACTCAAATTTCTAGCACAGAGTAAATAAAATAACCCAATAAAAAAAATCACAATTTTCTTTTTGAAACCAGTGACAAAATAAAGGTCTATTTGCAGAAATTGCTTTAAGTGATTGCCTCACACATCCTCAATTCAGGCAGAGGCCCTTAATTACTAAAACATTATGCATGGGTTACAAAAGACTGGGTTCTGTCTTCCATCAGGATCCCACAGTAGAAGTTCCTTAGGGAAATAAAGATTCTTCAAACAGAGCCAACTAAAAGCAGTAACCACAAATAAACATATTTATACATTTAAGTACATAAAATTAAAATTTGTTTATTAAAACATGCCACTATCAGAATGAAAAGCATGCCACCAAGTGGGAGAAGATAGTTACAATACTTTTCCATAGTAAATTAAAAGCTATTCTAAATAAGTAACAGATAACCCAACTGAAAAATTGGCAAAAGACTTGAACAGCCATTTCTCACACACAAGAAAAGACATCCAAATGGCTAATTAGCATATGAGAAGGTGCTCAGTCTCATTAGTCTTCAAGGAAATGCAAATTAAAACCACAATTAATTAAAATACTAAAATCCCCAGAATGGCTAAAATAAAGAGATTATATTAAGTGTTGACAAGAATGTGGGGACAAATGGAAGTTCTATACACATACAGGCTGGGAGTTTAAATTAGGATAAACACTTTGAAAAACTGGCTAGCAGTAACCACTAAAGTTGAACACTTGCATACCCAATGATCAATGATCTAAAATATATACTCATCAGAAATGCATGAAAACCACATGTACAAATTATTCACAGTAGTACTATTCCTAGTAGTTCAAATAACCATCAATAGTATAATGGATGAAAAAATTTTGGCCTATTAATACAATGGAATGTTCTAGAGCAAGGAAAATGAACCAACAACTGCAATGTGCAAGAACATGGATGAACCTCACAAATATAATGCTGAGCAAAAAAGCCAATTACAGAAGAGTAGGTAGTATATGCTTCCATTTATAGAAACAAAAACTGGGAAGATGTGATATTAGAAGTCAGGATAACAAATATCTTGGGGGAAGAGATATTAGTGCTTAGGAAAGGGCATAAGGGGGACATCTGTGGTGCTAATATTTTCTATATTGTGATCTGAGTGTTAACTACATGGGAAAACTTGGGGATATTTTCATTTTCATTTTGAGAAAATTTAGCAGTTGGACACAACATTTATGCAACTTCCTGTATGCATGTGATACTTCAATAATGAATTTATTATTTTAACAGCTTTATTGAGATATAATGTACATGACAACACATGGAGCCATTGAAGTGTACAATTCAATTAGTCTTAATAATTTCTACACTTGGGCAACCATCTCCACAATGCATTGTTAAATCACTGATTACTTGTTCTGCTCCTCGCCATTTATCAAAATTCTGTTGATGCCCCTAAACTGCTACCACCTCCTTTCCCAAACTTGTACTTGGGAGCCGACATCTTTATTATATTCTTTACTATAATTTTAATGGAATCCCTAGAAGTAAACATGGGTGTTTAGTAGACTCCCATGGGGATAAACATGTGTGTTCAATTGGTCACGTTTTCCTGGGTGTCTCTAACTTTGTTTTGAATTTCCAAGTATGTATTCTCACAGTTCTAGCCCATGATGGTAGGTTCTGAAAAGTTGCTTTCCTTGAGTCCTGTTCCAGGTACTGTGGCCTTGACCTGTCAATTCAATTCAAGGCTATTCCATTCTACTTTGCAGACTATCTATTCCACCTTTCTTGCCCTCCAACATCTTTTCATGGTGCCAGGATTAATTTATACCTTGAATGTCTGCATTACTGCTTCCCTTCTATTACTGACTTCTAGGGCCAACTGAGTTATCTCTGAGATCTAACATGAACTATATCCCACTACCATTGGTGGAAACTCTACTGTTCTGAGACATCTTCATAATTTACACTTTCTCCTTTTCTTCCTAGCAGTGACCCAGACTGAAGTCTATTTAATGAACAAAGTTTTACCCAAATTACCAAAAAGAATTAGTTAACTAAGTAAACAAAAGTGTCATAAACACAAATGCAAAGACTTCCTATTTAATAATTTTTTAAAAAGGCATTATGTCATGAAACACAACAATGTTTAAGAACAAAAACAACAGAAGCCATCTGCAACAGGACCACAAGAGTTAAAAGTTCACTTTATGGATCCATATTTAGTAATTAAAACCAAAGACCTTGATGAAAGACAACATAAGAAATTGGTTTTATCTGTATCTTGAGGTCTATAACAATTAGGAATGAATTTTGTAATTTTTCTAATCATAATCTCAAACCTATCCACAGTTAGTATATTGTTGTATACACTTGTAATATTTAGTAGGAGGCATTCCTGCAAGTAGATGAAAAGACTTGTCTTGGCAGGGTCAACACCAAATAAACTAACTATAGGGGAGAAATATATATACAGCTCTCTTACAAGGATATGTCACTGACTTTCTATGTGAAAATCATGCAATGGTAGGAACAGAAAGGATGAAAAGATAGGCAAAATATTAGAAAGTAGACATCATCACAAGGAAAATTAATCAGACTTAGGGGAAGAAAAGGGATGTGGTTAGAATTATTCTCCTTTGTTGCTGTTGTTATTTGTTTTGGTTTGTGCGGGGGTAGGGGGTTGTTTAGCTTTTATTTTTGAGTGACTAGGTAGATAGATGGTGGAGGATATCAGCAGGGGAGTTTGGGAAGGAAGATGATGGGTTCAGCTTTAGATTGATTAAGTCTGAAGTGTCTGAGAGACAGCTGAGTACCAGTGACTAAACACCTGGCAGGAGAGAGATTAAAACAGGGATTGGAACTAATCAATGTATAAGTGAGGTTGAAGCCATGGATTTGGATTATATCACCCTTAGGAAACTGTGTGGTGCAAGAAATAGAAGAGGAGGAAGCCCAAGGAAATGCTTACATTTCAGGGGTGTATGTATGGAAGAAGATATGCCCACGGAGGAGACGGAGATGCAAGAATAATAAGACAAGAAGAAAACCAAGGGGAGAGTTATAAAATGAGGGGCTTTTGAACTGTAGAAAGAATGGTAAGTAGACAAAGTAAGAGAGAGAAAAAAGTTTCCTTTATCACCCCAGCTAGTGACAGCCGTGTTAGCTCCAATCTGCCACAGTGCTACATTCTTATTTGCATGTTATATTTAAATAGACTACATGGAACATCCTAGAATGTTTCTTGAGAATCTCAACTAAATGGTAGACTCCATCATACCGGTTAACCATTGTATATGAATCATGCATATTGAAGTAATCTTTTTATTAAGTTGTTCTCTTTGATGGCTTCTTGTCTAGTTGATACCACACACTTCCAGTTAGTGAAGAAATTTTAAAATGTGTAGTCACCAATGCTCAATGTGTGCTCTCCATAATGCCCAACATATAATGACAGTAATCTCCACAACAGTTACAGATGGCATATGGAAACTATTTCTGGTTAAGTTAACTCTAAGAATAGAAGTTATCTCTATGTCCTGCTCAAATAGATCGGTGTTCTTCAGTTCTACAAATCTCCTTCTTGCAACAGTGAGTCCTAAACATATCCATAAGTTTTTACTAAAATGTTATTTAATATATATTGATGTCACTTGCCTGCTTAAAACCTTTCTGCTCCCATGTAAAGTCCTTACCATAGCACACACAATGAAGTCCCTTCAGCATCCAGTTCATGACCACCTTTCCAGAGTTGTATCTCATGTTCATACTGCAGCCATTTGGCTTCAGCTCCCCCCCCGTTGATGCTGTCTCCTGCCTTCATACTTTTGCACGCATTGCTCCTTTTGCCTAAAATGTTCTTCCCTGCCTAACAACATGCACTAAAAACTTCACAAAAGTTTTTCACCTTCGTATGTAATCTAATTTAATTCTGACAACAGCTCTGAGGTTCAGGTATCACTATCCCCATTCTGTATACTGTAGATGAAGCTTCTGAGAGAGAAAGTCTGTCTTCCAAAGTCGCACAGCTAGGAAGCGGTAGCATAAGTTTGTGAACATAGGCGGAGACTCCAAAGTCCACTATCAGAATCTGCACTCTCTGTTCCCTTTTCCCCCAGAGACATAAGTCTGTAATCAGGATAAGTTTTACTTGATCTTTGTGGCTCAGTTCCCTGATATCAGTTTCTTGTGTACTGACTGTCAGAGTTCTTACCATACTACAGTATAATTACTTACTCACCAGTTAGTAAAATAATACATTGGTTGCTTCTTAAGAATAAGAGCTGTGCCATTTAGCTCTATATCCCTGTGAAGTGACTGGTCATGCTTGTGTTGCAAATAAAGAAGCTAAGGTGCGGGCGTTTGGGTGGCTCAGTTGTTAAGCATCTGCCTTCGGCTCAGGTCATGATCCCAGTGTCCTGGGATAGAGCCCTGCATTGGGCTCCCTGCTCCGCGGGAAGCCTACTTTTCCCTCTCCCACTCCCTCTGCTTGTGTTCCCTCCCTCATTGTTTCTCTCTCTGTCAAATAAATAAATAAAATCTTTAAAAAAAAAAAAAAGAAAGAAAGAAGAAGCTAAGGTGCGAAAGTGGAAAACGGTATGGAGGTTCCACAAAAAATTAAAAATAGAAATACCACCTCACTCAGTAATTATGCTGCTAGGTATTTACTCAAAGAAAATGAGAACTTGAAAAGATATACTTACCCTTATGTATACTGTAACATTATTTACAATAGCTAAGATATGGAAGCAACCGAAGTGTCCATGGAAAAATTAATGGATAAAGAAGATGTGATATATATCCAATGGACTATCACTCAGCTATAAAAAAGAATGAGATCTTGCCATGCATGACAGCATAGATGGACCTAGAGGGCATTACGCTAAGATAAGTAAATCAGATAGAGAAAGGCAAATACTATATGATTTCACATACATGTGGAATCTACAAAAGATAACAAAAAACAACCAACCAAAGAAAAAACCAAACAAACCCACAAACAGACTCATAAATACAGAGAATGACCTGGTGGTTGCCAGAGGAAAGGGGTGTGGGGTGATGGGTGGAAGAGGAGAGGGGATTAAGAGGTACAAAAAATAATAAATAAATAAATAAATAAATAAATAAATGCAAAGTACAGCATAAGGAATATAATCAATAATACTGTAGTGACTCCGTATAGTGACAGATGGTAACTACACTTATTGTGGTGAGCACTGAGTAATGTACAGAGTGTCAAATCACTATGTGGCACACTTGGAACTAATGTAACATTGTATGGCAACTATACTAAAGTAAAATTTTTAAAAAGTTTAAGGGAATTGACAGAATACCGAGCTGGAGAAGAGTATCGAGCTGGAGTGAAACCAAAGCTGTGCCTTGGATCCAGCGGGGCCTCTGGCTCTCAACCTCATGTGCCTTCTCTCTATTATCTTTTATAGAAGAACACAGCAAGTCATCCTAAAGGATGAAGTTTCCTGTTCAGAAAAAATATTCATGAAGTCAATACATAGAAACATAATATACCTAAGCATTAAAATGATGAAGGAGAATAGTGCAAGGACCAATCTGAATACAAGGAAACTTTTTGATTCCATGGCATGAAGGCAAATACTGCAACATTATCCAAAGTTGAATCAAATTTTTAATATGTTAATACATCAGCCTGAAGTAAAAAGGGAAGAGCTACAATTAGACATACTGGTATAAGTAAATCAATATTTTATTTCACATATTGTTAATTTTAAAGCCATTTTTTAAATTCTAGACCTAAATTTAAAACATATTGGAAAATAGGTAAACTGGGTGAATCATCCAACTGGCAGCTTAATACTCCTTGCATGCAAGTGCCTGACCCAAATAGGTCAATTAATACCTAACAGTCATGCCTTAAAAATAAACATAAGAAACTTTATGAGCAATGTTTGCCAAATATTAACTGTTTTATGCTTTATAAACCTATTAATTATTAATTAATAATATTAATTATTATTTTCTAGAAACCTTTCTTCTGTGCAACATGGCACACAAAGCCTGCTTTGTGTCATCCTGTACATGAGTAATTAGAAGAGCTGGAACTTACTATGGTTTGAAAGTTGCACAGCGTAGATTTTTAGTATAATTCATACAAGACAATTTCCTTAAATGAACTAAATCCAAGTTGTTGCTGCTATCATTCCTCAACACAAGAGACTTTCTTTGGCTTGGTCATAATGCTATGACTTCTGTTCAGCAGTTTTATCTCCTTCTCTCTTCAAAGAGGGAAGAGGGATGTGTCTCACTTAAATTGACTAAATCATGTCCAGTGAATAGTGGGGCACAGAGATCCACTTAACCCCTTCTGAAGATGCTTCCCATACAGACTGATACCATGAGCTTTCACGGAAGAAAACAGAAATCGCGGATTAACTTGAGATAAATATATTTAAACAGAAATATATTGTAATTCTTTCTGAATCTGTACACCCTAAGCAAGCGATGATAGGAGTGGTGTATGCCTGCTGCAAATAATACTAATTGCCACAAGTCATAGACCTAAACTCGCCTCAAATACCATAACCAATTTTCGAATTGGTATCTTGGCCCTAACTCTACTAACACCTAATTTTAAATCTGCAAGTCAACTTTTTATGTCTTTACGACAAAAATTCTTGTATAAATTCATATTTCCTTAGATTCTAACTGGAAATGTTTCTCCTATCAGTGACTATTCACTGAGATGTCTGGATTAGATCTCTAAAATTTTTTCCTAGGGACACTTCTAATTATTTTCTGAGTGTTGGCTATGACTTTCAGGTCCTACTTACATAATAGAAATCATTCGTTTTCCTTACCGTTCTTGCTAACACAGACATCTCTGCCAAAGAAAGTGCACAAAACAGTCAGCCCCATTTTATTTCTGTGCAGAACTGGCAGACAAAGACTAGGATTTGATGGTTGGAAATGTTTATGAGCTTCTGAAATGTCCAGATTTAAGGTATTTTGATACTGAGAATAAAATTCAAAGAAATAAATCTTTACTCTTCTCCCTATTACACTGTTAATTTTAATCTCCAAGATGATTTTTACTTGGGCCAAATAAAAAAAAAGAAGAAGAAGAAGAAAGTAGTAGAAGAGGCATCTGGTCGAAGTAAAGAGATATCTATCATGTGCTCAAAGAGGTGGACTAAAATAAGGCCATGAGCTCAGTATTCAGTTTCGGGAGATCAGGAATTCTCTTGATGTCATTTCTCTGCCAGTGAGGTGAACAGTATACCACGAGGAACACTTCACTGTTTGAGAGAGATACAGGGCATGTTATACGTTAATCTCTGAAGTCCTTCCAGAGCTCCATCTTTTGATACTAAAATGTAGCACTTTGCAGAAGACTAAAAGAGAAGTCTAAAATCAATATATACAATTGTTACTAACCAGAAGAGATTCCACATTTTAAGAAAAGTATAAAGCCAGCAGTTGGATGGATGGACAGACAGGCAGAGGGACAGAGAGATGGACAGATAGGAAGAAAGGGAAGAGAAAAAAAGTCTTCATGTATTCATCTCATATTGCATATTTGTTAAACCCTTCCGGGAGAAGGCATTACCTGAAATGATACCACAGTAATGACTCTGAGGAGCTGACTTCTCTGTGACTTTTTCCTCCATGGACCTTTTCGGCCTATATACACGGTGTGGGTGACCTGTTACGGCCATTGTGTCATTGAGTGGTTCAATAAATATGAAGTCCTCATTGAGCTGTATAAATCCCATCTGGAATATACAACATAAAAAGATATGTAAGAAATACTATATGGAAAAATTATTTTCTAGGCTTTCCTACTCACACACACTCTATTTTCTTTCACATATGTGCACACATTCTAGGGAAGCTTTTTCAGCAATGCCACTAATAAGGTAACTGTCTTCCCATTTTATTACTTCATCTTTACATACTTTATTGCACTAGCATAAACTTCATTTAGTTAGACTTAGCCTGTGTGGGTGGGAGGCTAGATGCCAGCAACAGATGCACAGTAAAAATTCTGGAACAGTTAAAGGCACACTTTGGGAGACCCATGGGGTCACTTATATGTAGGCATGTATAGAAGAGCAATACGGTTTTTAATTGCATGCACCACATAGTCCAACTTCTCGACAATCACTATTTAATAAAGTAATTCATGTAACATGTCAAAGCAAATGCAGGGGACACAGCATTGAAATTATTATATAAAATACTCTTGGAGCTTTCTACTAAACATTTTTAAAAACTTTACACAGTAAATGACAGAAAAAAAATGAATCATCACTTACATAAGCATGCTTCATTTCATATAATACCATGTTTTCAAACTTAGCCAATTGTAGACAGAGAGCTAAGAACTGTAAAATATGGTTATTATTAATAAAAAGAACTTATAACAGTAGGTATCCCTTTATTATATTGAGGCTAAGCCTCGTCATTTCTTTCCTTCCTTCTTTAGAACATAAATTTATATTATAACTAGGAAAATATTCCACACAGAACATATGACTTGACCTTTTCGATTTTTATTATTTTATCCTGCTGTGGTATATATATTACATTTATAAAATATATAATACATAGACTATTCCGTTAACTCTTTAGCCAATGTTTTTGAAGAAATAATCCCTTAGGACCTGCATTATTCATATCCAATCTGCTATCAAAGTTCTTCATTCTGTTTTGAATTAATTATATAAAAATTATGTATGGTTCATTTTAATTTGATCCACATATAACTAACATAGTAATAATATACCTACTTCTTCAGATATAATAATACTTCTGAATGAATATTAAGAAAAATTAAATCTATACTACAAAGAGGTGTGTTTTCCTTAAAAGTACAGAAGAGACTTTTTCTTTTGTTTTAATCACTAAAGTATATTACATCTTCTCTCCAGAAAGACTAGGTGATTGCCAATATGCCATCTCATTTTATTCTATATCGAATTGATGTTAAAAGATATCTTAAGAATAAATCTAAAAATACTCATCACTTTTTTATCAAATTTTTATAACACTAATAAAATTCTCAAGTACTAGAATAACAGTTCCACCACCTCTGTCTGTTGTCCCCTTCTCTCTGTTTCTTCTTCTCCTCATCTTTCCTAGACACACACACACACACACACACACACACTGGGGGTGGCAATAATGGAGAAAATATTTACTGTGACAATTCTTGGAAAATAATCAGGCATGTATTATATATGTGGGCCATTTTTGGGGTAATTTTAATATGAATTCCAATGAATTCTTTTATTTTCCACACATGTGTTCATTGTCTCTGATGTAAAACTAGAATGAATCTTAAAGTAATTACAAGAAAGGCAAAAAAATCTTCCCTTGATAGAAAAAAGGACAGTAACAAATATTTAAAACTTGAAATAATAATCATTAAGATACAGTATATCTACACATGGACTGAGGGTGGATGGTATCACATTATATATATCACTGATGCATGTTGTGAAAATACAAAAATATGTTACTTTTATCTCATGTATCAGTATGCTTCTGAGGTTCAGTCAGTACTGAAGGTCACTAATACAACTGACAGTATGGCTGATGATTAAAATAATAAGTATTATGATGCTCAGTAAGAACATCTCAAGCAAACATGCTCAGTTTCCTTAAATCATAAATTTATAACCTGATACATTCTTTCAAAAGGTTATAAGTATAGTTGGATTTAGAACAATAAACCAAATAAAACTGAATTGCATACCAACATACAAAATTTAATGACTCCAAAAACAGATTCTGAACTTAAGATTATTTGGATTCATAACCTACTACTAGCTAAGTAACTTTGAGAAAGATACAGTGACTTAATCCACACAAGTGCTGCATAGGGCTGTCCAGAACATTCACTTTTGGGAAAAGCACATGAACATTCACTTTTGGGAAAAGCACATAGGATGTGATACTGTGTAACCCTTCAATAAATGTTCACCATAATTTTTATTTTATTAATTAGAATAACCATAATAAATCATAGCACCCAAACATTTTAGTATGAACTGGAGGCCTCAGGATTCCAAAGAATCAAAACGGATTCACCTTTGTACCCCCATATTACCATATTAAATATTTTCTGAAATAAAATTTTTTAAGTTAGGATTTGGAAACGACTTCACAGTAATTATGTGTTGTGTTAGAACTTTATCTACAGACATTTTTTAAAACAAGAAGGCCACTTTTGGAAAGGAAGAAAATGTTGGAATAATTATAAATGGTGACTCACTCATTCAATACATATTTACTGTCTGACTACAGTTCACTCTGGGGCAGAGTTAGCGCTAAGTGTTCAGCATTCTTTCTTCAGGGAAGGGTTTTCTATCTGAGACCAGAATACTATCCTACAGCAAAGGAAGTGCTCTAACTTAGATCAGTATCTTTCAAGATAATTCTTTATATTAAAGCAGACTTGCAGAAAGACTTGAGGTTTTCTGTGTCACCATAAAGGCCTCACTTTTCCTACTAACCAAACAGAAATCTGTATCTGCACTGCGATTTTACAAGCTATGGAAGAACATGAATCCATATTAACCTCTACGCACAAGGGTCCCTGTGTTCAACAGTCCACAATTGGGCAGCATTCACGTTAGTGCAAATATTGTCCTTTCAGTTTCAGAAGGAAAGAAAAGAGAATGTGAATGAACATCGTACAGCACATCATCTAAAATAAATGCAAGCTTTATAAGCATTTTTTCTCCCAGATTGTTCTTATTTAGATTTTTCAAAATGATTTTAAATATTTTGAGACATTTCACACAAAATTTGGAAATGAAATTAAGTTTAACAGGTGTTCCCTCCCTTATTTCTGTTATCATGTGCATATTCTCATATGGTAGCATCTGTTCTTTTGTCGCTGAATGTTATTCTTTGATTTCACAATTTAGCAAGAACTTCAGTATTTTGCAAATTTACCCTCACTTACATTAATATGTTACCACTCATTTATTTTCTTCCTAGTTCTGACATTTTATTTCTCTATGTAGATGCCTCTGTGCTTTATTAAGACAACCAAGAAAATGGATCTTCATGTAGGTGCATTGACACTGTCATTAAATTCTAATCACATGAAATTTGATTTGGTCAATGTGCCAAATACGCTGTTGGTGAAGTGCTTCAATTAACCAAGATAAATGTTTCATTGTGTTCAAATTCAAGTTAATTATGGTTTATTAAATAGATCCTAAAACTCTAATGCAAACATAACTTAAAAATGACTTAAGGGGCACCTGGGTGGCTCAGTCAGTTAAGCACTGGACTCTTGGTTTTGGCTCAGGTCACGATCTCAGGGTGGTGAGATCGAGCCCTGAGATGTCAGGCTCCATGCTCAGCAGGGAGTCTGCTTGAGATTCTCTCTCTCTCCCTCTCTCTCTACCCCTCCCCCACCCACGCTCTCTTTCTCTCTCTCTCTCTCTTAAAGAAATCTTTAAAAAATGACTTAAAAATTAGAAAACAACATGGCACTCTCTCCACTCTTGTTCCTCTTCTTCTCTAACATTGCTACTTTACTTCCACACCCTAACTTCCCATTCACTCACAGAACTGAAGCACTACTATAGTTATCTCAAATTTTCTCTTCATTCTTCCCTGCTTCTTTCTGGAAACTTATTTTCCAGAACCTTGGTTTTCTAGGTAAGTTTTCAATGGGCTGGCTGAAGGTATTTATCTGAGGCTCAAACTGCGTATTGTCAGGCTTTGATGATGCCCTATTTTTAAAAATACATAGCATATCATAAGAACTCCATAGTGTAAGTGCTAAAGGACATAAGGAAGGTGTTAGATCATTATAATTTTAGGATATCAGAAGAGTCTTGAGGGATAGCAGAATCTGAATACGATGAGGGCAAGGTTGTTCCCATGAGAGGAGATATTATGAGCAAAGGCAAAGAGGACATGGAGTCTAGCTAAGAGTTAAGAAAATGCCTGCCTTGAGTAGAGAGATGGGAAAATGTAACCCAAAAACAAGATGAACCCATATAATTGAAAACATCAAATGATGAAGTTTTTGATAGGAAAGTCAATGTCCTCAGGTTCTGAGGATGATTACTCTATTGTCTGACCATAGGTATATTAGAGAATTAGTGAGACACTGAAAGAAGCACAAGTGTTTTGTTTCTAAACAGCAATTACAGAAGTTGTGAAAAGATCTGGCATCTTGAGATGCTTGTGAAAATATTGTACACAAATGTCTGATGCTCCACATGATCTGAGCAATGTACATTTGGTTTTATTTGAGTATTTTTTGTAGGGTAATGTTACAGTATACATCTCATTAAGTAAATAAAGTATATAAAGCATTATATAGTTCAGAGTGTAAGTATAATATAGGGCTTGATGTAAATTATAATACTATGGGATTGTTGGTGCTTTATTCAAAAGATATCATTTTCAATAATACTATAAATAGGAGTGATTTTTCATGCATTTGTGTATTCAATACATACAAGCAAGTTTATGAAAATACACTTCTGACACCCTATCTATCCTATTGTCTTATAATGCTAAACTCTTCCTGACTCGACCCTTTTGATGTTTCCCCTTTACACCCACAGGGGGAAACTCTAAATCCTTAATGAAGATATATAAAGTTTAAGGTCATGATAAATTCTTGCCTACCTCTCCAGCTTTATTTTTACTACTTAAACTTTATATATAACTACAACAAACACATTTTTAAAGATTTTGTTTATTTATTTGAGAGAGAGAGATAGCGAGAGATAGAACACTAGCAGTGGGGAGACGGAGAAGCAGGGTCCCCACTGAGCAGGGAGCCCTATGCAGGACTTGATCCCAGGACCCCGAGATCATGACCTGAGCTGAAGGCAGATGCTTAACCAACTGAGCCACCCAGGTGCCCCCAACAAACACATTTTAATTTTGTGAACAAATTTTATATTTTAACATATTTCAGAATAACTTTTAGTTGTATGATCACATCTTGGTACACTGCACATAGTATTTTCTCTTTCCAGAAAGTCATTCTTGGTTATTTCTTCAAAATCAAGCCAACCTGGTCCTCTCTCCAAAGTAACCACTGCCCCCCAATCCACTTCTACGCTGTACCTTTCCCGTTATTACACTAATACGTCCACTATAGTTATGGTTTTTGTGTCCCTGATTAGACCATGAGCTATTTGGGGGAAGGCTTTGGGCATAGAGCTCAGTTGCATGCCTTCAATACATAACGTCTGGTACACAGCAGGTGCTCAAGGAATGTTGCTTTTACCTTAACATTTTCTTCCTTTTTGAGATCAAAAGAAAACATATCCATTCAATGTTCTTGATAGCATCTATTCCATCTACTCTACCTGTAACTCCATCTGAGGGGAAATTACTATTTGATTTCTCCCTTCCGGCATTCCCAATGTTGCCTTCTTTGTGAGCCCAAGTTCTATCTTTAGGAAAAGCTTTCATGGGACCACATTGTTAACATTATTCTGTTTTCTTTCCTTGCCAAAGGGCTTCAGAAAGTATTGTGAAACTACAAGGGGAGAAGCAAACCTAGAAATCATCAGGCCATCAGCGGAGTTTTAAAATCAAGAAAACCAAGACTTAGAAATATTGCATAACTTGCCTAGAATCACACGGAGAGTTCATTCGAGTGTCAGGGCTGGAATCTAACACTCCCAATTTCCAAATTTGTTTTTGGTTTTAATACATCACTCTAAATTTGCTTGCTACCTGCATTCTCCTTTCCCCCACTGAACGCTGGAAATTGTTCAGGGCCACCCACCATTTCCTGTCCTTTGTTCTCCTCTCTAAGGCATTTGACCCTTGACCGCTTTTCTTCTCCACGAATATCACATTGCTCTCGCTCTCTTCTCTAGCAACTGTTTCTGTTTCCTTAAACAGGTCAAGTTCCTCACTCCAAAGCAGGTCTTTGGTCAACAACTGCTGTCTGCAATGATCCTTCCCAAAGGTTTTATAACACCCTCTATGGAGCCCATACCCAAATCCCCAATCCCCCTCTTAGCCCACTACTTCCATTCAAGATCCATGCTCCTCCCTGCTCACTTCTCATCATCTCACGTCAGATGTCTGATCCTTCTCCGAAACCAGTGCCTCTGAGTGTGTATCTCTGTTCATGCCTCCAACTTGTTTCTAGTTACCAAGGCCGAAGAAATTAAGAAATTATAGAGTCCTTTTCTCTTCACTTCTTTTAAAATATTTATAAGAAAACAATAATGTAAGAAAATAATATGTCTGTGTGCCAGGCACTGTATACACACACACACACACACACACATATATATGATTTCATTTAATCAAACAGCAAACTTGTGACACATAGGCTAATCTCACTAGTTTTGTAGTTGAAAAAAGTGAGTTTCAAAAAGATTTACTGTGTCCTAAGGTCACACATCAGTATGTGGCGAAGACAGGATTCAAACCAAAGAGTGCCTTTGTGAGGCCATCTGAGGAAGTCTAGGCCCTGCCATATCATTGTTATTCCAAATAACTCTCATCTTTAAAAAATTCTGCACTGAGGATTTGACGTCAAGCACAACACCTCACAAATGGTAGATGTCCAAAATTTGATATCAACAGCAAGGCCAGGCCCCATCCCTCACAAAGCAAAAGACAAATATACTGCGTTAGGCTCTGAACTTTATCTTGAGCTGACTGTTTTATATGATGAGACATATTAGCTGCCAAAGGCACACTGGGTTTCCAAGAGGCCTGAGGGTTTCGCCCCCAGGCCTCCCTCAGTGCATCGAGCCCAATCACTCCCCCATGGCAGATTTGGGAGAATGTTTCAAGGATTTCATTTTTCTTTCTTTTTTCCTTAGTTTTACAACTCTCTTTTTATTTTCTTTCTTAAAATGTCTCCTGATCATAAAGCCAGAACATTTAAATAGCAGAACACTTAAAAAATATAATTAAAAAAAGCAAACAATTATCCCAAATCCCATTACATAGGATAATTACATAGGTATGTGTATTCTTCTTCCTAGTCTATTAACATACACACAGACACAAAAAGTATATATGTGGGTATGTACCTGTGTGTATGTGCATGTGTGTCTCTGTGCACACATTTGCTAGAGTTTTATATTCTACTTTATTTTCCCATTTAAGAATAGCTTAATTGTTATTTTGTTTCTTAATGATATTAAATAATCTTTATAAGCCTGGTTTTTAATTGCTGAATAACAGTCTACCCTCTAAATATATCATAATTTATTAGCTATTCATTCATTTGACCCTCTACTCAATAAATGAGTATTGACTTTGTACAGCCAGAGGTGGGGGGCAGCAGTGATGATCCAGGTTGGCAAGACCCATCACCAACTTACACACCCTCTAGGAAGGGATAGGATTTGCTATTTAAACGACTGAGTCAAAGTTACACATACAATTGCTCTATCACTGTTAATAAGCTTTACCTTGATAGTTTATATACTCATTTATGTCTGTGTTCTATTTCACACACAAACACACACACACACAGAGTTTCAAATATAGCCTGGAAGTATCCCCCCATATACCCAAGGGACAAGGCAGGCGCTGAAAGTGACCAACTAGAGAAGATGAACCAGCCTTCTTCAAAGAACAAGTGTGAAATCCCAAGAGACTGAGGGGCATCTTTGAAGAGGACAGCCTCCCAAGAACTCATCAGTGTGGCCCATGAGAGACAGAGAGTCACCATTTTAAGCACCTATCAAACATAATGCTCAGCACTACTGTCCCATGACACAATTACCATGCCATGACACTGTTGCCAAGCCATGACACCACTGGTCACCCAAACATACTCCTCTTTCCAGCCTCCCTAAAAGTTTCTGCCCCCGAGGAGCCAGAGGAAGCTCAGGGCACTGAGCAGAAGAAATGGAAGCCCAAGGTGGGGAAATAGCAAGGACTCTGACTTCACTCTTCCTCTTCACTGCAAGTGATTAGCTCTAAGCAAGCCTGAATGTGGAGGGCATGTGGCAGAGACACTTCAACTTTATGGGGGAATTTGGAGGGTTTGATGATTAGAGGATAAATATTTTAACTAAATTTTGTGACTAAATTTACCAAGTGACTTCTCACAACCTAACCCGTGAACACCACCAGAAAGAAGACCAGGGAGAACAAAACCCCAGTCTCATTATGGCATCCTTTGAGTCCTGTTTACTCAGTGAAAAGTTGTATGTGTACAATATGAATTCAGGTGCCAAGTATTTCAAGGGTTAGAGAGTGATGTGGGGAAGGTCTTTCGGGTGAGGTGACATCTGAGCAGAGATCTGAGAGTTGGCCAGGGCAAGTTAGAGGAGAGAACATTCTAGGCAGAAGGAGAAACAAAGACCCTGAGAGGGGACCAACTTAGCATGTGTAAGGAGAAGCAAGGTTAGAATGGCTGGAGCGCAGAGATCCCTGGGAAAATGACAACTGGAAAGGAACCCAGGGGCATTCCATGGCTGTATCACTTATCGGATTCATATTCAAAAATAAACCCTGATGAAATCCTCCTGTGGTTTTTAGACTATTTTTCTTTTCTTGGACACTGGCTAGAGATTTTACTATGGGATGCTTCATGATGACCTTCTGTGCTATGATCTTTCAACAGTCTTATTTTATCTTTGTAATAATTACTCAGGAATACACATCACTCTTACAAATGAAAAAAATACGCTTTCTCTCCCATTTTCTTGAAAACCATTGGCCTCCTCTAACTTTTCGCTAGCATTTGACAGAGATATGCATTTTAAAAGAATTTCAAAATGTTCCTTTTTAACTCCATTATAGATAAACTACATCACAAATATGATTATAAACAGAAGCTGTTCTATGTTGAAGATGTGAAAAGTGGTAAATGTGTAAAGTGAAAAACAAATGCTCCATCCTAACATTTAGTATCCAAAATTACTGACTTTTTGGTATTAGGATGGTTGTCTCATTTCTCATTTTATAGTCTAATTTTTGCTCAAATCAAGAAAAGCCATTGATCTTCATATACTTTCTAACATCCATTCACTTTACTGTAATCTCTTGTTGCTTAGAATGATTTTTAAATTAATTCCTCAGGGTTTTTTTAAAACATACTTATTTATTTATTTTAGAGAGAGAGAGAAAAAGAGCATGGGGAGGGGAGGGACAGACTCCTCACTGAGCACGGAGTTGGACATGGGGCTCAATCTCAAGACCCTGATATCATGACCTGAACTAAAATCAAACGTCGGATGTCCAAATGACTGAGCCAACCGGGTGCCCCATCCCTTGGGATTTTTATGGATTCTTTAAACATGCAAAAAAGTGAGTTGAGAAATAGGCAGCAAATTCAGTTTTAAATCTACTTCTAAGTTTATCAACCAGTCTAGCCCAAAAGCTATTATGTTCTACTGTATCTTCCTGATGATTACATGTTACAAATGTACCTACTGAATACCTGCTACATGACAGTGTGCAAGGCACTGAAGCTTCAAAAATGAGAAGAGATTTTAATTCCTATCTTCACGGGCCTTATGTATTAGGGGGAAAGACAGGAAAAATCAGGTATCCAGGCAAATATACTTAAGGAATTATAAATTGTGAAAAGTTTCATAAAAAGAAACAAAGTTCTGAGAGAAATAGGATGGAGACTGAGATGCTAGAGAGGGTGGCCCATGAAGACTCTTCTAAGGAAGAAGCATTGAAGGCAGGATCCGAAGAAGGAGCCAGCCATATAAAAAAGGCTGTAGGCAAGAGATAATTGTTGTATTAGGCAGAGGATGCCATATACCAAGACTATGACCCTGGAACATACATGGGAGGAACTCGACAGATTTTGTGTTTACAAAAATGTACACTTTTTAATTATTATTTATTACAATGTATGTTTGTGTTCTACATATTTATGCCACAGTAAAACTTATTTTAAAAATGAAAAACAAAGGATAAATAATGTAACAGTATTACTTCGCAATACAGAGGCAAGGGAAGTACTAAAAGAAATGCAATTGCTCCTGGAAGGCAGAAATCACGCACGGAAAGGAGAGAGCAGGATACTTTATTTTTTCCACCAAAATTTTTGTAAATATTAACCTTACAAACAATGTACAGATGTAACTTAGATTATACTTTAGTTTAAAAGGGGTTGAAATGGAAGGATATAAGACTTGTTGGAGGGGACACTGCTATAATTAAAGCAATTAATAATGGTGGCATTGGTGTAAAGTCTGTCAGTGAGGAAGACCTATAGATGAGCGAGGACAGCATGAAAGAATTGACAGGGAGACTGAGGCAGTGGCAGAAGTCACAGACAAATAATAATAGTAGCAAAATATAACAGAAGGGTTGGCAGGGCGTGATTCATGGAGAGCTCTGAAGACCATGAGAAGGCACTGAGATTTTACTGGAAATGTAATTGGAAGCAACTGACAGTGGGTGGCATAATCAGAAATTTTGAAGAAAGTCACTCTTGTTCTTTTTTTGGAAAACAGATTATAGGGTGACAAGAGGAGAATCAGGAAGACCAGTCTGAAGTGAGCTATAACGATTCAAGAGCAAGCCTATGGTGAGTAAGACCAAAGGAACAACATACAGTGGCTGAACTAAGGATGTGGAGAAAAGTAACCACACTTGAGATTGATTTTAGATGCTCATACAACCAGAGGGTGACCACTCCAATTGGTTAATGGTTTAGATGCTGGGACATGGAGGGACAATAACTCAGAGAATTAAGGATGACTTAAGGGTCTCTGGCTCACGTACTCCAGAAGGGGAGATACAGGTCTGTAATTGAGATATAAATCAAAGGACCTTATTAGGTTTGATGTATCTGTGAAATATCCAAGTGGAGAAATCAAGTAGACAGTTGGAGTATGGAGCTCAGTGCAGAGTTTTGAGATGGAGACATATGTCTGGGAGCTGCCAACAAAAAGATAATCTTTCAATCCACGGGGAAGAGTGACGATATCCAGAAAGGGAATGTAGATAAAGAGCAAAAGAGAGCCTAAAACCAAACCCAAAGGACCCTAACATTGAGAAACAGAGAAGGAATTAGCAAAGGAAGGTCCAGTGAGGTTAAAGGAAAAGTAGGAGCTAGTTGATTTTTTAAAATAAGAATTAACTCTTTCTAGAAGTGGCTATTAAAAAAAAAGACAGGAATAAGCTCTCATTCAGTTCACAATGTGCCCTAACCCACATTGCTTGGGTTAAAAATTCACTAGTCCTAGGCAAGATGATCAAACACATGTGCTCACGCTTCTGTTAAACTGAACAGCAAAAACCAAATGAAAGAACTCCCCTGCCTACATCAGTCAGGGTTCTCCAAAGTCCTAACAAGGCAACTTTTGTTTTGCGGCAAGTAAGAGAATTTTACATGTTCCATTTTTTTGAGTCATGAGGAGAATTTCAGTTTCTTAACTAACTCTGCTTGCCCTATGTACCTTTTTAACAGTTGGCTTCCAGCTCGCCACTCACCCTAGCACTTCATGAGCTGGTGCCTATTCAGTTATACACCTAGTTGTTAAAGGGTTAGTCACTCGGTGATTTTGCAGAGCCACTCACCATGGTGATGAGCCCCTACAGCACTTATCTCATGCAATTCCAGCCCAGTTCTGTGCTTCCAGTGGAACTGAATGAGACCACTGAGGAAGCCGCACAGCTGCGATGTGGGGCAATACTCCTCACTGCCAGGTCTTACTGGTGACCTCACAATTAGCAGAGATGTTGCCAACCTCCTACATACCCCTAGGGAGTGGATGCGAATTCGCTTTACCATGGAAACAAGATTAGTGGAGCAAACTCGTCAAGGGCCATAGCACTGGTACTCAGAGACATGGAAAATGTGCTGCAACTTGTTTTCCGGATTCAACTAAAGGTCAAATAAATAAAATAATGAATTTATTCGACAATATTTACTGAGTGCATACTATGTGTCAGCTAATGTGCCAGATGCAGGAAATACAGCAGTGCACCCAACATGTTAAAACAGCCAGTCTCAAGTATCTCTGATAATACAGACAGTCCCCCAATTACAACGGGGTTGACTTGTGAGAATACAACCTGACGATGGTACAAAAGCGATGTACGTTCAGTAGAAACCGTACTTCAAATTCTGAATTTGGGGGCGCCTGGGTGGCTCAGTCGATTAAGCGACCGCCTTCGGCTCAGGTCATGATCTTGGCATCCTCAGCATCAAGCCCGTGTCAGGCTCCCTGCTCAGTGGAGGGATTCTCCTTCTCCCTCTGCCCCTACGCCGCCCACTCGTGCTCTCTTTCTCACTCGCTCTATCTCAAAAAAATAAATAAAATCTTTTCAAAAAATTCTGAATTTGGAACTTTCCCTGGGCTGGTGACATTCATACAATCCTCTCTCATGAGTCTGGGCAGTGGGAGTATCCAGAGCTACCAGTCAGCCACGCGATCCTGAGAGGAAGAGATTGACGCGCCTACTACAACCATCCTGTACCCACTGAACCATTCTGTTTTTCACTTTCACTACAGTATTCAATAAATCACATAAGAGAGACAACACTATATTATAAAATACACTTTGTGTTAGATGATCTTGCCCAACTGTAGGCTATGGTAAGTATTCTGACCACATTTAAGGTAGGCTAGGCTAAGGGATGATATTTGGTAGGCTGGGGCATTGAATGCATTTTTTTTTTAAAGATTTTATTTTTATTTATTTGAGAGAGAATGAGACAGAGAGCATGAGAGGGAGGAGGGTCAGAGGGAGAAGCAGACTCCCCGCTGAGCAGGGAGCCCGATGCAGGACTTGATCCCGGGACTCCAAGATCATGACCTGAGCCAAAGGCAGTCGCTTAATCAACTGAGCCACCCAGGCGCCCCCATTGAATGCATTTTTGACTTACGATGTTTTCACTTTATGATGGGTTTATCAGGATGCAATCCCATCATAAGTCAAGGAAGATCTGTAAATAAGGAGTTTCCTTATTGTAGATTTTAAGTCTTCTTTCTCATTTTGCATGCAAAATGTGTTACTACTTTTCCATTTAGGACCCTTGAATAATTCAAATATTCTCCCCTACTCCCATTCTGAATGGCATTAGGTAATATACAAGAAACTATATTGGTGTTTTACTCCCTTGCAGGAAAAAATAAATCCTGTACCAACAAAGTTCTTCCTCACATGGCCTGTTTCTTAACTTTAGGATCCCCGAATACCCATCTGTGACTAGGCAGTACTGAAAAAGGCAATTGAGCGTCTTTTCTCCCCACATTTCTCTATTCTCTTTTGTCCCATCAATGAGTACATGGACTCAAAAAGCTACTGTAATATTGGGCTGACTTAAGAGATCATACACCTAAAGAGCTGAAAAAATCTGGTAAAAACCGGGAGACCCAAAGCACTCTGCACATACCAGACCACATTGGGAAAATTACGCCCATGCATCACGTTGTAAAAAAGACATTTATAAACAAGAGCGTATCCAAACCAGAAATCAGGGGTCACTTTGTTCCAAATTCCACCCAGAGAAGAAATCATTCATCAACACCTTTGATAAATATTTAATATTCTGCTTACACACTTCAATAGCTAATCGGGCAGTTACTGCTCTGAAGCAATCCAGGCCTCTACTGGACAGCAATAAGTCTCAGAAATATTTCTTTAATCATCACCAGGTTAAATCATGAGTTCTGACTGTACATCCTAAGCACCTTTTCACATTTCAAATACATGACAAATACTCTCATGGCCTTTCTGTATGTGACCAGTTACCTAACGATCCCTGATATGAAATCTGTCTTCATTCTTTTCACTTTACTTGGATGCTCTCTAGTTTATGAATGTCATTCTTAGGTATGATTTTCTTTGATTTTAAGGTATGGAAGTGAATGTTCAATAAAAAATGTCTAGCACTTAAGATGAGTTAAAATAATAGACTATAAGAAAAGTAGCACGTTAAGAACCTGGTAGAGACTGGTAGAGGACAATAAGAGAGAAAGTGCTTTTATTTATAATTATTTACCATTCTTTATTAGGAAATATTTCAGACCTTCAGAAATATACAAGACAATAGAATATCCAGGAATCCATTCCCGATACTTAAGAAATGTTAATATTTATGTACTGTAGATAATTTTTTAAAAATATAACAATTTCTTGATTCAGTTGAAATGGATCAGCACACATTCCCAAACCAATTCCCTTCTTTTTTTTTATTTTATTTTTTTTAAAGATTTTATTTATTTATTTATTTGACATAGAGAGAGAGAGAACAAGTAGGCAGAGAGGCAGGCAGAGGGAGAGGGAGAAGCAGGCTCTGCACTGAGCAGGGAGCCCGATGCAGGACTCAATCCCAGGACCCTGGGATCATGACCTGAGCCGAAGGCAGCCGCTTAACTGGCTGAGCCACCCAGGCACCCCCAATTCCCTTCCCTTATTGCAAAGAGGTTAACTACTACACTGAAGATGTGTGTATCTTTTGCACTCATGTTTTAAATTTCCACTACATATGTATTGTCTTTACAAGTACTACGATGAGCATGCTTGGACCTATCTAAAAAGGTTCACTCTCGTGGCTGTGCTGAGGGTAAACTACAGATGGGGGAAAGGTCACATGATGACAGGTTATCGGTGGCTCAAGTAGAAGGTGAGCTTGTGATGTGTGAACGTGCACTCTGAAGGAAAGAAAGGAATTCGGGACCACACTGTGATTTTTGGCCCTTGCCAAATGACCATCAGCAGGACGAAGAATAATGTGGGGAGAGGAGAATTTGGGGTTGGAGTGGGAGAGATGATCACTTCAGTCTGAAACATGTTAAGTTTGATATGTCTACTAGACCTCATGTTGAAAAGTCAAATACATATCTGGACATACGAACTTGGAGCTCAACAGAGAGGTCTAAATTAGAATTACTTATTTTGGAACCATGGGCGTACAGTTGGCATTTAAGCTATGAGACTGGGTAAGATCCCCAAATAAGTGTACACAGGGCAGAAAAGAAGGCCCATGACTGAGCACTATGTCACACCTGTTGGGAAGATACAGAGAAGAAGAATGGCCAATGCAGCCGGAGAGGGAGCAGTCAGGGAGCAGTAGGGTCCTGGATGGCAAGTGATAAAAATGCATATCAAGAGGGAGGGACAGCATGATCAGCTATTCCCAATGCTGCTGTGGGTGAAGTAAGAGAAGAATGTATCAGTAGCCCCAAGTGAATACTTGTCTTTGTCTGGTCCACATCCTCCATCCTTTGCAATTAACTATTCTGAAATATAGACATTTATTTGTTTATAATTCAAATAAAAAGTTAGAACAACTACCATTCAATTCCTTATTTCATTAATGCTAAATGCAATATCAATTTCAATGGAAGATGGGGAAAATTTCCTCTGCAAATTCTCTTAGTAATCTAGGATGGAATGACACATCTGTATCAGAACACATGGATTTATTTGAAGGGTTAGGGACTTTCTTGTCTCATTACCTAACTAGACTTCAGTGCCACATGGCCAGTACTTATTCCACCTTTCAAAAGCTTGAAATTAATTAATTTTTATTTGGTAGACTCAACATATGAATTTTAGCACTTTGTATACCTTTCTTACAATATTATGAATTTATTCTTACCTTGTAAAGTACTTAGCACAGTCCCTAGCTGTCTACCCATGCGCATTCTCTTCTCACTTCTGTTTCCTACACATTCTTCTGAAATTTTTGAAGGCTGTATAGGAAATTAAAGGTTACAGGAAAACAAAGAAATCAACCCATCATTTCTGCGGGTATGCATTTTATAGTTACTTTGATCACTTGACCATGAGAAGTCACCATGTCGTTTATTTGTACTTGAATGCGGAAGTGTCAGAGTCCTTTTGGAAATCAGATCCTAGAGGCCACTTTAGCACTAAAAATTTGAAAGGAATTTTGGTGGAAGAATGTTAGTGAGAGAACTTCATTTCACTGCTCAATCAACCAACAGACATTTCCTGGAATGCAAGGGCTAGTTAGGTTTATATGTTTTCTTTCAGACCTATTTAAACAAATTGATGGGGCGCCTGGGTGGCTCAGTTGGTTAAGCGACTACCTTCGGCTCAGGTCATGATCCTGGAGTCCAGGATCGAGTCCCGCATCAGGCTCCCTGCTCAGCGGGGAGTCTGCTTCTCCCTCTGACCCTCCCCCCTCTCATGTGCTCTCTCTCAAATAAATAAATAAAATCTTTAAACAAATTGATGTACAAGTGGCACATGGGTATACCACTACTTATCAACCTAATTTAATATTCCTCATTCACTTAATTAATAAAAAAATATCTAATAGGTAGCATTTCTAAAAGTCGAGAAGATTATTTCATGCACTGACCAAAATATTTTCTGTTCCTCATTTCCATTTTTCTTAAACACATTTAAAGCCCTTACAGTGATGCCAGATAAGTTCTAAGTAACTTACTACATCTTAAAAGGTGAAGACAGAGACACTGAGAGGATAAGTAAATTGTCTAAGGTTACACAGTACGATTATAATAGGGGAGTTTGGATTCAAACCCACACAATGGCTCCTAAGTCCACACTCTTAATATAAAGGAGCCAAGGAGCTTCACAAGTAAGCTTGTTACCTCTGGCATTCTGTCTGCAATTACTAATGACGAAGGTTTTTTTCCTGTAAACTTAGTACTAAACTTAAAAAAATATATATTCAGTTTTAGCTGCATGTAGAAGGAGCTTTCCCTAAATGGAGTTTTTTGGTGTTTGGGGTAAGTTTATAGGTTGTAGCATATGAAATTGCTTTTTATTGTATGTCAGACACTCATATATTGACAATTTCATACAATTCAACCTATCCAGAACAGACCTTAAGCATAAAGGATAAGGCAGAGGATATGACCACGGAAAGACTAAATTCAGGACTTCATCACGTGGGGCCAGTGTTAGCGTAAGCAAGTCATATAACCTCCTTGGTGCTTATTTTTTCATTGTTAGGGTAAAAAACACTAAGGTGTGTTGATCCCGATGCCTGAGAAATTAAGTTTAACCTGTAAAAAAAACCTCATCAACAACAATGTTCAAAACACTATGTATCATTCCAAAAAGAGAGCCAAAGCCCTAATCACAAAAGGTGGATGCTTCCAAAGCATCTGTATGACTCGGAATACGCTTCCTAGAAAATATGAAAACAAGCAATCTTGGGAAATTATAACTGAGCTGTGCATCCATCCAGGAAACTAAGAGCCAATGGTCTGGGAAAGATTCTCATAAAAGATAAAATGGAAGATATGAGATCACTGAATTAAAAAAGGAAAGGTTAAGGGCCTTGCAGTTCTGTTTGAAAACTGAAGCTACCACAGGCCAGTAAGTTTTGAAATGGGCTTGTTCACAGGGACTTCACTGAGCATCTCACCACAAGCTATGGAGACAAGATCATCGTGGTTACCAAAAGGACCTTACAGATGATTAACACATTCCAAATTACACAGATGAACACAGGAAAGAGAATTCAAGAGGCACTGTTTCCTCTCACTTCTGTCACATCACCTTTCTTTTTCTTTTGATAATGAGCTTGAAGATGAGAAGACCCACCAACAGTTTTAATTAAGTGTATAAATCATACTTTAATTTTCATAATGGGCACTCAATACATGCTAGCCCGTATGTGATAATGTCAGAATTACTACCTACTGACTTGGGTAGTAAACCAAAACTATGAAAGAAAGCTAGATAGGCCCAATTGTGACATTAAAAGTCTGATCTTCATAGACTACTGAGGCTTTGTAACATTTTTAAATGTATTCTATACTCTGGATTAATTTCCTTAAACACCACTCATTCATTTAAAGAACACTCATGCCAAATTTGGTTCACTTTTCAGCCTTAGGAGTTAGGCTGATGCTTGGCAGATAAAAATGGGTGTGAGCGTCTGTGTAAAGCTTAGCCAGGACAAAGGCAACATTAAGAGTGAAATTAAAGCAACCCTTTCCTATCTTATGAATTACAGCTTCCTGTCCATTAAATGAAATGATATATGTGAAAGCACTTTATACAACTATAAATCTCTACAGAAAGCGAACTATTCCTGTGTTCTACCTTACAGAGTCCTAAGTACTTTATCTCTAGATAACTAAAATTTTCAATTCAACATAAAAGCCTGGTATGTTTCTTGTGGGGACTGTTAATAGGATCTCTAGCAGAAAGTAAATAAAACCAGAGGCCTAAAAATCACACCACCCACACAATACAGAATTACAGTACTGCCTCATGCTTTCTTTGGGTCTTGTAATTTATCTGGCACTTATTATTTATTCAACTTATCCAACATGTAGACTTCAAATCCATATATGGGTATGAATCCCTTCAGGTCTAACTCAACAATTACCCAAAGAATACATATGAATTACAGTTCTCACTAATTCAGGATATGCCAGAGTAAATTGTTTTAAAGAGCTGAAGACACATGAGAATATTCCAAACTGAGAAATTCCATCTAGAAAATGTTATGCTATTTAGAATTCAATACAGATGCCAAGAGAAAGGATAAATGTATTTATTACTTTACATATACAAAAAGAACACACAAAACTTTAAAATTCAGTTATATTAATTAGTATATATGCTAATTATATATTTTTTATATATATTATGGTCCAAGAATAGGAATCTGACCATTTAGAACTGAATCAAGACACTATGCAAGATAGTGAACTGGATCTGCCCTATGTTATTATAAACTATATATATACATATATATATACACATATATATGTATATATATAGTTTATATATATACTATATATATAAACTATATATATATAGTTTGTATATATATATGTGTATATATATATGTATATATATGCACACACACCCATATATACTTACTATAAGACACACTTCTATTAAATTTAAAAACAGATCTCAAAGGCCATAAAATAGAAATACTTAATATTGACCTACTACAGAGGGAGGGTTTTTTTTGTTTTTTGTGGGGGAAGGGCAGAGGGAGAGAAAGAATCCCAAGCAGCCTCCACACCCAGCACGGAACCTGACATGGGGCTTGAACTCACAACCCTGAGATCATGACCTGATCCAAAATCAAGAGACGCTTAGCTGACTGATCCACCCAGGCACCCCTACAGAGTGAGTTTTTAAGCAACTTTATTTATAGAACTTTAAAATGGTAAGAGTTTAACTTTATGGTTGAAATGCACTGTTATATATATAATAAATAACATCATATGTTGAAAAATTACCATCTTGCTTTTTAAGCCTTGACTCAAATTTTTCTCTGCATCCTGACAGTGCCTTTGAAGAGAAGAAAATAATCTTGAAACTCCTCAGGACTTAAAACAAATGCCCAGGTTGTATAGATATCTAAGAAAGAAGTTTTAGTTGCCTCAACCTTACTGTTGAATCAGTAATAATTATATTGGAAAGAGTATCTCATTCAAGTTTCACATGTAGTAAGCTAAATAGTATGGGGACCTACAGAGGTGAGCAGGAGGATGCTAGAAGCAAAGGAGAAAAGAAGTGATGTCTTCTCTCTCTCTCTCTCTCTCTCACACACACACACACTCATTTATTGTAAATTGGCATTACACCTTTTGAACGTCCTAAACTCACTTTTTAGTTTTAGTAGCTATTTTATAGTTTCCTTAGGATTTTTCATGTATATAATCACATTGTCTGCAAATAAAAACAATTTTACCTCTTCCTGTTCTATCTACACATCTTTAATTTTTAAATTAGTTTATTTACTTCTGCTTATGGTACTGGTTAAGACTTCTGGTGCAAGATTGAATAGAAGTGGTTAAAATGGATATCCTCATCTTATTACTGATAATATACACACAGTCCTCTGCATTTAAAAATGATGTCAACCATGAGGTTTTTTTGTTTTGTTTTGTTTTTGTTTTTTGTAGACATGCATTGACAGGTTTTGGTACCTACAATCTCGTCTTAGTTTGCTGAACATTTTTATCAGAAATTAATGTTAAATTTTGTCAAACTACTTTCCTGTATTCATTGGCATTGTTGTATAGTTTTTCTCTTTCATTTGTTTCATATAGTGAATGACACTGATAGACATTTTTAAGGTTA
The DNA here is from genome assembly GCF_002201575.2 of Neomonachus schauinslandi. Taxonomy (NCBI): domain Eukaryota; kingdom Metazoa; phylum Chordata; class Mammalia; order Carnivora; family Phocidae; genus Neomonachus; species Neomonachus schauinslandi. The sequence continues at coordinate 21,468,545 of NC_058409.1, read as the reverse complement.
AGCCATCCTTGCATTCTTGGGATAAACTCCTTCTGGTCATGATATATTGCTCTTTTTACCTATTGCTGGATTTGATCTGCTAATAGTTGGTAAGTATTTTGGTGTCTATGTTTCTGTGAAATTAGACTACAGGTTTTGGGGTTTTTTTGTTTTTTTCCTGGCAGTATCTTTATCTGTTTTTTGTTTGTTTGTTTGAGGGAGAGAGAGAGAGATGGGGGAGGGAGCAGCAGGAGAGGGAGAGAGAGAGAATCCTAAGTAGGCTCCATTCCCAGCACAAAGCCTGACATGGGGATCAATCCCATAACCCTGAGATCATGACCTGAGCCAAAATTAAGAGTCAGACACCCAAGTGACTGAGCCACCAGGCACCCCTCTTTATCTGTTTTTGATATCAGGATAATACTGGCCCCATAAAAGTATTGGGAACTGTTCTGTTCCTTCAAATGACTTGAAAGAATCTGTGGTATTTCATCTATAGATGATTAACATAATTCACTAATGAAGGCATTTGGGCCTGGAATTTTCTTTGTGGGAAAAGCTCTAATTACAAATTCAATTATACTATATTTAGGGCTCCACAGATGTTCCACATTATTTTTGTCAGTTTATTAATATGTATCTTTCAAGGATTTGTCCTTTTCACCTAGTGTTGTAAACTTTCTTGACATAAAGTGGTTCATAATATTTCCTTATTATAATTTTAATTCCAAAGGAACTGTTGTGATGTCTCCTTTTTATTCCTAATATTGATAATTTGCATTTTCTTTTTCTTTGATCAGTCTAGCTAGAGATATAGCAATTTTACTGTACTTTCCAGAAATTTTATCTTTCTCCACTTTTTCTGCTTTAACTTCAATGATTTCTGTTCTTACATATATTATTTCCTTCTATGCACTTTGGGTTTAATTTGCTCTTCTTTTCCTAATTTAACATTGAACTATCTTATTCCCTGACACTAAATATTTAATGATATAATCTTCCCATAAGTATTACTCAGCTGCATCCCATATAGTTTGATATAGTGTTCTCATTTTCATTCATTTCTAATTTTTTTTTAAGTTCCTTAGTGAGTTCTTCTTTGATCTATGTACTATTTGGTAGTGTATTGTTTCACTTAAAAATTTATACTAATTTTCAGGCATTATTTTGTCGCTGATTTCCATTAATTCCACTGTCGCCAGAGAACATATTAATATGTTTTCAGTTCTTTAAAATTTGTTGAGAAGAGTTTAACAGCCCCAACACATATGATCTAGCTTGATGACTGTTCTATGTGTATTAAATACAGAATTTTCTGGAAGTGCCAGTTAAATCAAGTGGGTTGGTGGTATTGCTCAGTCATTCCATTTTTAAAAACAAATTTTTCTACGGCACATGGGTTGAATGTCTGACTCTTGGTTTCGGCTCAGGTCATGACCTTGGGGTCATGGAATTGAGTCCAGGGAGGGGCTCTGGGCTCAGCATGGAGTCTGCTTGGGACTCTCTCTCCCTCTCCCTCTGCCCCTCCCTCCCCCCCCCACTCATGCTCTCTTTCTCTCTCTCTCTGTCATAAATGTTTAAAAATTTTTTAAAAAATTCTATTTGTTCTACTAATTACCAAAATGTGAGTAAAGATGAGAAGAAAAAATAACAGTTTGACAATACCAGGAGTTTGTTGGTATGGGTGTGGGGAAAATACAAGCTGGCAAGAGGAAACAGTATTATAATCACCATGAAGAACAATTTGATAATATATAATAAATATGAAGATGTGTATGTCCATAAGCCAACATATTACTAATAGGTATATACCTAAGAGAAACTCTCACACATGTGCACACAGAACTCACAAAAGGATGATCATTATTATATTGCTGGTAACTCCAAAATATAAAAACTAAAGGGGAGGGTGAGGTGGATAAACATCAATCAATAGGGGAATGGATAAATAAACTCTACTGTATACAAATAAATATTGCAATTTAAAGGGTGGACAAGACGTGCTCGCTTTAGCAGCACATAGACTAAAACTGGAATGATACAGAGAACACTGGCAAGGCCCCTGCACAAGGATAACAAGCAAATTCATGAAGCATTCCATATTTTTAAAAAATTAAATTAAAAAAACTCAAAAGTGCAATATGAATTTTTAAAAGCCAAGTTCTAGAAAGATGTGTGTAGTATGATTCCATTTGTGCAAATGTTTAAAATACAAAACAATGCTGTTATAGACTTTTATGGATGCATACCCATATAATACAATTATTAAAGTATGGATGGAAAATATGTATACAAATTTGAGAACAGTGGTTACATCTGGGGACTCAGAAAATAAAATGGTTGTGGAAGAGCACCCACAAGGGCTTCAACATCATGTGCAAAATTTCAAAATAAAAATCTTAAGCAAAAAAATGGTAAAATGTTAACACTCATGAAACCTGGGTGTTAGCTGTATTTAATCTCTGTGCTTTTCTGTACACTTGAATAGCTTTATAATTGGAGATTTAGGTGTAGCCTTTAATGACTAAAAGAGTAATAGAAAAATGGGCAATGATTATCTGCATGCAATCCACGGAAGAAAGGTGAGTTGTGGAAAGAAACATTAAAAATTCACAAAATATCTTTTCATACAAAAGGAATGTTAATATTCACTATGGATGAGGATATGAAGAAAAGGGTGCTCTTAGGTACAATAGGTGAGAGTGTAGACAGGTCTAGCATTTCTGGAAGGTGATTTAGCAGAATATATCAAAATTTCAGTATTGTAAGCTCTGTGTTGCCTCCCCCAACTAAAATAACATTTCCAGGAATACCTCTGGTACTTACACTCATACGGGTGTGCAAAGATCTATGTAACTGATTGTGGTATTGTGGGAAATTAGTGTTATTTGTGTTAGTGTAAAAATGGCACCAAAACCTAAAGCCTGGCAACATGGGAAGTTTTCTTAATGGCCACTACCAGGGAGAAGTATAGCAAGAGCCACCCACGATGTAGTCCATGCAAAGATCACCCCAGAGAACTGTGCTGTGCATGTGTCCAGCTTCATGTACCAGACTTAATATCATGTACCATACCAGGCTCTTCTCTCCAACGGTGATTCTCAGTGGGTATATTTGTATCCCCCACTCCAAGGAGGGGTGCAGAATCTGGCAATATCTAGACACATTTTTCGCTGTCCTGATGGGGCATCTAGTGGGTAGAGGCCAAAGATGCTATTAAACATTCTACAATGCACAGAACAGCTTCCCACAACAATTATCCTACCCAAAATGTCATTAGGGGTGAGGTTGAGAAATCCTGCTCTGGGAGTAATTTATTTGCATTATTTCTCTAATCTCAACTACAACCATATGAAATAGGAAGTATTTTTCCTTGTTTTAAGTATGAAGCAGAACGTCAGAGAGATGAAATATTTTATCCAAAGTAATAGACGTAACAGATGGAAGAGCTGCTTGTTCTTAACTAAGATGTTATATTAGCATTTTAAATAAATTATTGTGCTCTTGTATTATAGAATATTATATAGTTGTTTAAAAATTTACATAAATGGCATAAAATGATCTTGAGGCTACAAACTTGTAGGAGATATTTGTAATGTGTATAGCTAATAAAATACTAGTATCCCAAAAGAATAAAAATCTCCTACCATTCACTTAACAAAAAAGTTATAGAAGACACATAATATATAATCCCATTTGTATTATATAAGCAAAATTAAGTGTATGAAAATACCAGAAATGTTATTTACCCATGGCCCTATCTACACATCCAAAGAAAATCCTAAGAAGGGAATTTTCCTTAAAAGATAATGCTTTTATAAAAATTCATTTAGAAAATCTCAACATAAAAATATCTGATGAAAATCTGCCATCGTACATAGCAAATGCTGATGGTGTGATTTCTAGAAATGTAAAATAAAAGGTCAGTGATTAGTGGGAGAGGATGGTGTAGATGGTAATGGACAGTTACAGCGATGTCATGGAATATTATCGGTAACAGTTCTTGGTTCTTACAAGTTCTGTTGCAATGTAAACAAGTGTTTAGAGCAGCACTTAACTGAAATTTTACAAATCTATGTATAATATGATGGTACATTTTTTTTTTTGAATCATTGTGTTCTTTGGGAATTCAGAAACCTGGTAGCTCTCTTAATTTGGGGCAATAAAGGGAACAAAATACCCCATACGAAGTATCTTCCATTCCATGTATATGGAACAGAAAAATGAAAAAGGTGAGGGGATAATTCAACTTGACACTGTCTGGATGACTGAAGGCCCTTAAATTGATAGAATTCATGATGTGAGCCATTTTTGCCTGGAGAGAATTTATAACTACAAATTGAATTTCTCAGTAGAAATAATGCTGTTCAGGGGTGCCTGGTTGGCTCAGTCAGTTAGGCGTCTGACTCTTAATTTCAGCTCAGGTCATGATCACAGGGCCCTGAGATTGAACTCTGCATCAGGCTCTGTGCTTGGCAGGGAGTCTGCTTGAGATTCTTTCCCTCTGCCCCTCCCCCTGCTCATGCTCTCTCTCTCTCAGATAAATAAATAAATTTGAAAGAAAGAAAGAAGAAAAGAAAAGAAAGCTGTTCAGATTTACTAATTTTTCTTCAGGGAGTTTGGCATTTTATGACATTACTTGTCCCTTTCATCTAAGCCACTGAATTTATTGTCACAAAGTTATTCATTATAGTCCCTTGTTATCTCTTTCATGCCTATTGCATTTGTAATGATGTCCTCACTCTAATTATCTACATTGAGCATTTGCATTTTTTATTGTTTTTTCTTGAAAAATAGTTTATCGATTATTTTTATTTTTTAAAGCACCAACTTTTGATTTGACTAATTTTCCCTATTCCTGTTCTATTCTCTTTTTCATTGATATCAGCTTTTATTTTTATTTCTCCTTTCTGCTTAATTTAGGTTTCATTTGCTCTTCTTGTTCTAATTTCTTCATGTGTATACTGAGATAACTGATTTGAGATCTTTTTTCCTATGTATGTGATGCAAATATTTTCCTCTACGTACCAATTTAGTTGCAGTCCACAAATTATAGTATGTTGTATTTCATTTCCATTCACTTCCCCATATTTTCTAATTTCCTTTGTGATTTCTTCCTTGACCCCTATGTTATCTAGAAGTGTATTATTTCATTTCCAAATATTTGAGGATTTCCCAAATAGTTTTCTCTTACTGATTTCTATTTTTAATTTTGTTGGACTGAGAAAACTTACTTTGTAATATTTCACTCCCCTTAACTTCACGGAGACTTACTTTATGGCCCAGAATAAGGTATTATGCTGGAATATATCCTCTGAGCCCTGGAAAAATAATGTGTGCTCTGGGGTGGTAAGGTAGAATGTTCTACAAATGTCAGACCAGTATTCAGACAAATACACCAGAAGAACCCTCTGCACATCAGAAGACCTCCCTTAAGGCACTGTTGTGTCTTCTTTAGTCCTTTGGCAAATTCTAGCTTCCTCAGCTTCTCTCAAATTCCAACCCTGTCTCTTTAATTCCATAAGATGCCGGGCTCCATTTTTGTTCCCTTTCAGGACTGCAGCCTCTCTCAGGTTGTAAACTGGGACATATGCAGATTCTTCACCGGTATCTTTTCTCTGAGTAATGACTGCCTTGTGCTACCTTTTGTCCAATGCCTGAAAACCCGTTAATTCACATAGTTTGCCTGATATTCTAACTCCTATTTCATCATGGCTGGAAAGTTCCAGGAGTTCCAATAAAACTTTTTTATTCTACTCAGACACTTTTCAAACCAAATATTCTATGAAAATGACATGATATTAAACAGAAAACAACGGAGCTGAGGACACTCAAAAGAGCTTAGAATTCACCTCCTACTCTTAACCCTCCCCTTCATTCTCTTCCGCTCCAACACCTGAAACATAGCAACTTCTGAAACAATACTTCGGAACTTCATAGTCAACTCAGTCTTCAAACCACCTCCACGAAGGGTATTAACTTTCAAACCAGGAAGACCTAGATTTGATTCCAAGCTTGCTTCCTTGGAGACCTCAAGCAAATTCCTAAACTTCCTGATCAACAAAATGGGTGTAACGACACCTTCCTCACAGGATTACTATAAAAACTACTCAGGTAACTGTTTAAAAACCACCAGGTACAGTGCCCCAAACTGAACTGATTCATGAATTATCATTTGTTTGTAGCTGTTTTCAGTCATTGCTGACTATCATAAGAGAGATAAAGGATTCTATGTATTCCAAAGAACAAAACCAAGATTAATTCCAAGATCCCAGGATTTTCCAACAGCATTTTCCAACAATGAAACTGGCAAGTGACATTGATAAATTCTTTGGTTTCAGAAGTGTTATGGCATTAGACTCTGTCAGGCATATTTTAAAGAAAATCCCTCTACTGTGTGCTAATTTCTTGCTTTATAAATTTTTGAGAATACTAATACAAGGCAGCAACTAGAATGAGTAAGGAAAGATAGGTTACATTAAAAATCAGTAATTTCTGGGAGCCTGGGAGGCTCAGTCAGTTAAGCATCTGACTCTTGATTTCAGCTCAGGTCATGATCTCAGGGTTGTGAAATGGAGCCTGCTTAAGATCCTGTCTCTCCCTCCCCCTTCACTCCAGCCCTCTCTCTGCCTTTCAGAAAAAAATTAGTAATTTCTATTATGTCAAATTCTAGTCTTATACCTACTCCATGTCAATTTCCACCCTATACCTTCGATCAAAGAATTTAAATGATGCGAATGTAATACATCTCTGATAAATAAAACTGAAGCAACAAAATATTTTCACCACGTACACATGCACACTCCCACATGTGCGTGCACACACACACACACACAGGTGTGACTTTGAATTTCACCTCCCGGCCTTCCCAGCTGCCTGATATGGATGATTTACTCAATATCCATGAGTTTCAGCATCTCATCTATAAAATCGAGCCAGAGCATATATCTTAGTGGGTTTCTATGAAAGTCAGCCATACCAACGGTAGGATGAGTATGAGTATGAGTACAGTGCATGGTAGTGCTCAACAAATATAGCTATTATATACTGGGCCTCGAGTCTTTCTTTCTAAAAATTGATGCAAATAGAATTCTTTTCACTGATCTTTATTGATCTGAAAAAGAAAAAGTTGGAGGTGTCACCTGCTTCCTGCCCTTATAGGTATGATTGGTAGAAAAGTCTAGTACCTCTATTTCTTGCAGGCATGTCTCTTGTATGCCACTGCCAGGGTATGGAAAGCTACTCACACCTATGCATTCATTTGAACAAGTCATTTATTTTCTAAAAACATGGAGACATACCACAATCAAAAGATTTTGTTAATGCAGTTTATAAACTGTAAAGTACCTTAAAGACCTGTTATTATCACAGTTATAACCATTTATAGTATTATGGAGGTCCTCCATTGTCTTCTCTTGCACTTCCATTGTATTTTTTTAAATCTCCAAGATTAATTTATTGGAATCCATTTCAGAACTACAGGAATGGGAGGGGACATAAGCACTGAACAGAACTGAGTGTGTATCTTCTAGAGGAATGGGTAATGGAAAGAAATGAGAGAAGGATTAAGTAAACAGTTGATTATGCAGTTCCAATATAGAGTCTGATGTATTCTCTTACAAGTCTATGGTGAGTTATTAATAGGTTCAGAACACGTAAGACCATGTGACCAAGCACCCAAAAACTGGACACTGTGCACTTGTGGAGACTCCCCCGCCAAGGCAAGGGCAGCCAAGCTATTAGAACACTTACTCTCTTAAACCATATTAATGTGCAGTGCTGGGCTGTCCCCAGGGATGCTCTAGTATATTATTCCAAAAGAATTTCAAATAGAAGTAAGGGGTTTCCCAATTCTTAAGCTTAGAAAACATTCTAAATATGGACCAGTGGATTTGCTTCTCCTCTTTTTCATCTTTCCAACCACTGACCCCCTTCATGACTCTACCTCTCTCCAAGGAAGGTTGTGTCAATTCACATATATTACGTAAACTCTTGGGGCCTGACAAGGAGAAAAAACTATAGAAACTGAAAAGGCAAAATAAACCATCACGGGAATTAAGTTAGTAGTCAAACATATTTCTTTAACTTACTATTCTACCAGCTTACATTTGGACCCAAATTTCAAGTGGTATTTGTAAATATGTTTTGTCCATTTTCCCCTCACCACTCCAAAGCACCTATCCTGGCAGAATTCTTGGGCCATCATTTTATTTCTTAAAGCTCAAATTTAAGATTTACAGGGATGAAAATCTGGTTTAATCCTGACCTACAGTCAACTTACGCAGAAGAAATTTAAGCACATTAAAAAAAAAAAACTATAAAGATTTCCTGTGTTTATCTCTCTACATTATCATTCAAAACTAAAGATTTAAATATAAGTATTTGGATATCGTTACTTTTTATTTCACGAGCCAAGTTTTTCCAGAACAAGTTGCAACTAGGTATTCATAAATGTTCGCCTTCTAAAATGACACCAAGTCCACATTTGCTATCATATTAAATTTCATCAATTCTATGATGCTGTCAGTTTTATAACACACCCCTATGTAAGAGCTGCTAAAATGTGAAAAATTAGCTACTGGAATTAACTAAATACAATATTTCTATTTTTTATGAGTTCTCTTTATATCATTATTAAATTAATGACAAATACATCAACTATCTAAGGGTCTTTATTTTCCTAACATTTCCTCAATCATGATTCCTATAGCTAGAAGACATCTGTCTACACTCATATTACCAGAGAAATCATATTGCTTTGGTTTTTAATAAAAGGCTGTATACTGGAAATCTTGGCTCCGTTTAAATAAACAGAATTATTTGGATATAAGTTTACATTTAGGGAATAAGTCTGAATGTTTGTGACTAAAATCTACTTCCTGAAAAGGTTGATTTGGATTTTTTAAGTTTGTTTGAACTTACTTATTTTATTTGAACCTTGACCCTAACAACTTTGGTCTTTTTCACAGCAATGGGATATATGAAGCAGCACTGGAGTGTGATACCTAGATTCACATCCTAATTGTGCAAAGACATTAAGTGTAAAACTTCATATTTTGTGTATCTTATTTGTACAACTCCAAATGAGTGGTTTTCCTTGTTCTCATAAATCCCTATGAATTTTAAATCTTGTATACTATAATATGGGCTATCAGTAGCTAATTCTGTTCCTTATCAATCAACACAGTGTTCAAAAACGTCCCCTAATGACTGCTCCAGTAATAATAATTTCCAGATAACAAAAAAGCTTTTGTGTTGTTTCAGATGGAATCGCTCCCAAAATTGACCTTTAAACACAATTCCTATCAAAGGCCAGCAGACCCTATGTCAATATTAACAATCTGATCCTAAAATTTTGATAGAAATGTGAAGGATGGAGAATAGCCAAACATTTTTTGAAAAGAAATCAAACTTGAAGTTCCCAAAAACATATTACAAAGCTACATAAATCATGACCTTATGGTATTGACATAAGGATAAACATTTATATTTATATAAAGAAGAGTATTAATAATTCAAAAGTAAACTTGTATTTATGGTTGACTTTCAACAAAATTCCTATGGCATTTCATGAGGAAAGAACAAACTTTCCAGTAAACGGTGTTGAGAGAAAATTGGATATATACATGAAAGAGATTAATTTGGATTCTGCATTCACACCAAACCCAAAAACTAACTCAGAATAAATCACAGACCTAAATATGAAAACCAAAAAAGTATGTAAGAAGACATATGTGACCAATGGGAGAAAGTCTATGCAACTTTAAGTTAGACACAGAGTTCTCAGATACAACACCAAAAGTACATTTGATAAAGAAAAAAATGACAAACTGGATTTTTTTTCAAAATTTATAAAAATTAGCTTTAGAAGACACCATTAAGAAACTGAATAGAAATGCACAGACTGGAAGAAAACAGTAGCAAATTGTGTGTGTCTGACAAAACATTTACACCCAAGTATATAAAGAACTCTTAAAACCAAATAGTCAAAAGACAAAAAAAACTAACTTAAAATAGGCAAAAGATCTGATTAGACATTTCACCAAAGAGGATTTATGAGTAGCTATGAGACAGCACATGACAAGATGCTCCATACAGTCATCAGAAACATGCAAGTTAAAACCACAAGGAGATACCACTGCACAGCCATAGATTAGTTATGATCAAAATGAGAAAATAACAGGTGTTGTTGAGGATGTGGAAAAACTGGAATCCTGATACTTTGCTGGTAGGAATACAAACTGGTGCAGTACTTTGTAAAAGAATTCGCCAGTTTCCTAAAATATATATTTCCTAAAATATAGAAAATGACCTAGCAATTCTGCTCCTAAACATCTACCCCCTGGGAATGAAAATATATACCTACACAATGACTGTTCATATTACCATTATTCATAAGTGAAAAGGTGGAAACAACCCAAATTTCTACAACTTATGAAGAAATAAACAAAATGTAGTGTTACCTAAACAATGGCTTATTGGGGTGCCTGGGTGGTTCAGTCGGTTAAGCATCAGACTCTTGATTTCCACTCAGGTCATGATCTCAGGGTCATGGAATTGAGCCCTACACTGGGCTCCACATTCAGCATGGAGTTTGTTTGTCTCTCTCCCTCCCCCTGCTTGTGCTCTCTCTCTCTCTCTCTCTCAGATAAATATATAGAATCTTTTTTAAAAAAATTTTTAAAAATGTTTATTATCCAGCAAGAAAAAAAATGAACTACTGATACATGCCACCACATGGAAGAACCTCAAAAACATTACACTAAGTTTAAGAAGCCTTAAACACGAGAGTCCAAATTTTATATGACTTCATTTATATGAACTATAAAGGCAAATCTATTGAAACAGAAAGTAAATTAGTGGTTTCCTGGGACTGCAGGTAGGAACAAAGTGACTGCAAATGGGTATGAGTGACCACTTGGGGGTGTTAGAAATGTTCTAAAACTGGATAGCAGTGATGGCTGCACAATTCTATAAATGTACTAAAAGTCACTGCATTGTACATTTGGGTGAATTTTAGGGTAAATAAATCATACCAGAAAAAAAAAAGATAGTAGGAAAAAAAGCATTCACAATATCCTTTATGTTACATTTTAAATAATGATTTACCCTAGAAAAATCAGCTTGGCATATTCATGAATCTATCTTACTACTAAGAAATAATTATTTTTTTAATTTTATTTTTATTTTATTATGTTATGTTAGTCCCCATACAGTACATCATTAGTTTTTGATGTAGTGTTCCACGATCCATTGTTTTCTTATAACACCCAGTGCTCCATGCAATACATGCCCTCCTTAATACGCATCAGGGCTAACCCAACCCCATCCCCCTCCCCTCTAAAACCCTCAGTTTGTTTCTCCGAGTCCATAGTCTCTCATGGTTCATCTCCCCCTCCGATTCCCCCCTTTCATTTTTCTCTCCCTTCTCCTAATGTCCTCCATGCTATTCCTTATGTTCCACAAGTAAGTGAAACCATATGACAATTGACTTTCTAATGAGAAATAATTAGATTCTACTTAGAAAAATTTCTGCATAGCAACATTCAACTTAAGATACTGATTCAATACTTCTTAAAACATTACAAATTAGAACCGCCTATTTTGAACTGACAGAACTCTAACTGGAGTTCTACAAAGACAAAGGAATTATCCATGTTAGTAGACAAAACAGAGGATGCTAAATTAAATTTATTAAAAGACAGATATTTCCACAATGAATCACTCAGACATTACGCCTTGTTAGTTGTATTTTTACATAATGGTTACTTCCATGATAAATGACTCAAACTTTCTATTTCGTTTTAATAAAGTTCTGAAATGCTACGTATTCTATCTGCAAGCACACAACCAGAGTCAGAAAACAGCACAAAGATTCTATGCTAATTATACGTAAGTTCCTCAAGTCAATAACTGAACCGCCCATCTAAGAATTGGGTACACTAAAATATTTGCTGATAATATAACACTTTTATAATGAAAATGTACCTATCACATTTTACTTACATACACTGGCATCTAAGTAATAATGGAAATACACCATTTGCACCTACTAGATTAGTAGATATAATTATCTGCCTGGCCATTCCTCTTAGCAGGTTAATGTGTTGTGGCTGTTCATTCTAATGAGTTTTATAGGACTCATGACATCCAAATTCATAGAATATAAATTGAATAGATGAGACTTGTTATTTTATTTGTTAGTTATTTCTGCCATTTGAGATAGCTTACCATTTAATTCTTACACATCTCCCAGGTCCTCTTAACCCAACCACACTGTCCTGCCATTCCAGGGTAGATAATTTCTTACAAAGAGTTTATAATTTTCTCAGTGATTTTCTAATGTTCCTCAACAATGCACCTCAATCTTCATTTATCCACATCTAAACTGGCTGGCACCATAGACCCCTTTCAGTCTGAAGGTATGTTTCTTCCTTTGTTGCTGATCAACTTTATTTCATTACAATACCTATGGTGAAACAGCTGGAATAAGTCTCCTGTTACATTACCCATAAAACTGTTGATACTTTTGTTGACTTCCAAATTCTAGAATGGGAAGCAAGTTTCAATTTCTATCTACTTTTTCACCTAAAGAGTAGAAAAACATTCGTACTGGCATGAAGGTCCCATTATATCACCTTCCAACTAACTAGTTCACATTTATAACTTGTTGAATAATGATTTGAAACCCATAAAATCCTTTCCAGCTCAATGAGATCTGAGTGGGTTCCTGGGAGGATGTTAAAGGCAAGGACAGAAGGTATCCAAGTTCACTGTAGGAGCTAAAAAGGAACATTAAAATCCATTCAAGACACCTAGGATATAAAGTTTGGTGGATGTAACTCTAGTCTTTAAAGATGGTGAGTGCTGGAGTTTTCAAAGTTACTCAAAATTTAAATTCTAGTTGGTGAACATATGATGTAATATTGGTTTCACCAGCAGAATTTAGTGATTCATCACTTACATACAATACCCAGTGCTCATCATAACAAGTGCCCTCCTTAATACCCATCACCCATTTAGCCCGTCCCCCAACCCCCTTCCTCCATCAGTTTGTTCTCTACTATTAAAAGTCTCTTATGGTTTGCTTCCCTCTCTCTCTCTCTCTTTTCCCCCCCTTCCCATATGTTCATCTGGTTTGTTTCTTAAATTCCCAGTGGCTACCCTCAAATTTTAGCTTGCACAAGAAATTACCTTGGATTCTTTTTAAATTCATTTCTTGGGGGTGCCTGGGTGGCTCAGTCATTAAGTGTCTGCCTTCGGCTCAGGTCATGATCCCAGGGTCCTGGGATCGAGCCCCGCGTTGGGCTCCCCTCTCTGTGGGAGGCCTGCTTCTCCCTCTCCCACTCCCCCTGCTTGTGTCCCCTCTCTCTCTGTCTCGTTCTGTCAAATACATAAATAAAATCTTTAAAAAAAAATTCATTTCTTGGATCTGAAGCCCAGTCTGGGATTCTGATTTAAATGGAGAATTCCCAACTCCCTCAACCTCACCCCTACTGCCATGATTTTGATAAAGCTGTCTGCACACCAGATTAAGAAAAAAAGCACTGAGAAGCAGTGATGTGGGTTCACTGCAGAAAGTGGTCATATATTTTAGATGAAGCCTGGCAGAAGTAAGAGGCCAAAAAAAAAAAAAAAATCTGGGGCAAAACATCTTTATGTGCTTGTGAAGAAAAAAAAAATGTTTAGATCTTATTTATTTTTTTTTTTTATGGAAAGCAACAGAAAAGCAGAAGATGTTCAATAGTGCCAAAATTGGCCTGGGCTCATCAGCTTCATTTCCTAATCATCTGAGTTAAAGCCTAAACAGTTAATAATTTATTGCAGATATATGCACATTAATTATGAAATGAAATCAAGTTTCTCTTGTTGGAAAAGTCAAGTACTAAACTCTCTAACCCCTAAGGGCCTTCTCAACACCGTCATGCAATAATTCTGTACACATATCTGAGTAGCATTAAAATGGCTTAGTTCCCATTTTCTCACTTCTCTCAGTCTAGGGCTTGGCATAAGAATAAAGATGAGATGGAGACAAGATGATGTGCTCACTATGGCTGCACCCTAAATGCACTTTGAAGCAAGTTATGGTCCTCGCTTAGCCAAGGGAATCCTAACATTTCCTTTCAGGAAACCCCCCAAATCATAATCCAAGAGGGACAACTGGTTGTCCCACTGCCTCAAAATATGTCAAGATTACTTTCCTAAGGTAGACACTTCCCATCTATCAGGAACCTGGAACTCCTCTGATTATTCGTTACTTTGTACATAGAAAGCCATAAAACCATCTGGGATAAAAAAGGAACTGCAATTAAGCGGAAACATTCAATTGTGCATGAGTACAATAAGAATGTGCTATTTTAGTGTTACATAAAAAATACTTTAAGGCTCCTGTAAAGAATTTCCTGAATTTTAAAAGTATACCATACTATGATTCAGCTAATAAGTTCCAAATAAATATAAAACATTAATATTAATAATTAAATATTTAATAAGCAAGTATTATTAAACAAAATTTCTTCTCATAAAATTGGTCCATGCCTGAATTCCTCAAGATATTAAGATATAGATTAATATATGATTAAAGAATTATTGACTTTTAATGGACAATGTCACTTAACCACCAGCATGATGATTCTTATTAGACTAATTTTTTATTAGAATTTACTGTATGATTGCCTTAAATAAGACTGGAGTATCTGCACAATCTACATACAGAAACTTCTCGTGTGTCACCATTGGCAGAACCATGATCATACACACCATTCTGAATCTTAAACCATGAAATGCCTTAAACAGATGCGCTCTTTAAGGTGATAAAGAGATACTGAACACTTACTAAATCAGAGAATTGTGATGGACACAGGCAAGACAAGAAGTTGAAGCAAAGGGGCAGTTCCTTGAAGACTGTAAATACACTGAAGCAAGGAATTACTTCTTTTATTTTTTGTTCTCTGGGCATTCAGCACTCTCCCTATATATGTAAACAGCCCACTAATGATGAATACTTAAAATGTTCTGCCCTTGAAAACAACATTGCAATGAATAGGGTTATATATAAAT
This sequence comes from Neomonachus schauinslandi, assembly GCF_002201575.2. NCBI lineage: Eukaryota > Metazoa > Chordata > Mammalia > Carnivora > Phocidae > Neomonachus > Neomonachus schauinslandi. The sequence continues at coordinate 21,453,506 of NC_058409.1, read as the reverse complement.
CTTTTGCACACCTATGAATATTCCTGAAAAGAAGAATAAGCATTTAAAATTTAAGTACATACAATAGAAAAGCCTCGACCAATTTGCTCTCCTACAATGTATAAGATTAAGTGTTCCCCAAGCATGGATATTATCAATTGGCACAATTTGTACCAACCTAATGAACCAGAAATGATGTTTGAGGAAATCTGCTTTTACTAGCTTACCAATAAATTTGAAAACAATTGTGAGTGTTTATTTGATACTTATATTTCCTTTTCAGCATATACACTAAAAAGTGACTATATATGGATGGTAAGTTTACAGATGACTTATTTTATATATTTTCCAAACTTTCTACAGTCAGCATGTATTATTTTGTTATTAACATTTATCTTTTTAAAACACTAACACAAAAAGAGCTCTGGAATAGAAATGAAAAAGACTAAAAATCTTACAGAAAAATGAGTACAAGATATGAACTGTACATTTACAGGAAAGAAAGAATAAAAATATGAAAAGATTCTCATTCTCACAAAAAATACCCGAAAAATGTCCATTAAAACTACACTGAAGTAACATTTTTTTTGCCTATTAGATTTCACAAACATCAATGTCTTTAACACCACCCATACTGGTAAATGCATGGAGGAAAGATGTACTCTCATACTCTGATTGCCTGAAGAGTACAGATTGGTACCACCTCTGTGGGGTACAATCTGGCACCATCACCCCAAATTACCAATACAACATGCCCTTTGACAAAGATTTACATTACATAGGCAAAATGGCATATCTACAGAGTCCTATTTATTTAATTTAGCACTGTTCATAATAGGAAAATACTAGAATTGATCAAATTATGTCAACACTGAACTGATTAAGTAGATTATGGAACATACTTGCAATCAGATAAAACGGAACTATCAAAAAAAAAGAAAGAGGGGGAGGAGCAAGATGGCAGAGGAGTGGGAGACATGGATTTCGTCTGGTCCCAGGAATTCAGCTGGATAGAGATCAAACGATTCTGAACACCTACAAACTCAACAGGAGATCGAAGAAAAGAATAGCAACAACTCTCTGAACAGAAAAGCGACCACTTTCTGGAAGGTAGGACGTGTGAAGAAGTGAATCCGAGGCCATATTCGGGAGGATAGATGGCGGGGGAGGGGCCTCCGTCAGCCACTTCTGGCAAGTGATAGAGTCACGGAGCACAAAATCGGAACTTTTAGAGTCTGCTCTGCTGAGGGACCTCGACCCAGTGGCTAAGCAGGGGGTGGAACCCTCGCGGGACAGTGTGGTCTCAGGACCATCAGTGTCACAGGAAGACCGGGGGTGCCTGAGTGCAGCAGAGCTCCCAGGTATCAGAGCAGGGAATCCAGCTGCAGAGATGGAGCCGAGGCCCGGGCTCTCAGCTCGGGGTGGCCATAAACTGTGATCTGTGGTACAATCAGGCCACTGCTCCTCCAGCAGGGAACCAACAAGCGGCAGATCCAGGGAGACTCACCTTCCTTCCCCAGGAAGAGTGGCGTGGGAGTGCACCACAGGGATCTGCTGGGTTTGGAGACTCCAAACAGCGTCGTGTGCCAGAGATAGAAACCCTCGGTCACAGGCCGGGTGAGCACGGAGTGTGGCCAGAGACCGGGGAGACGGGAGTGACTGACTGCTTTTCTCTGGGGGCGCACTGAGGAGCGGGGCCTGAGTTCTCGGCTCCCCCAGGGTGGAGATTGGGAGGCCACCATTTTCACTCTCATCCTCCAAAGCTGTGCGGAAAGCTTGCATGGAACAAAAGCTCCAGAGAGCAAACCCAAGCAGATTACTTAGCCTGGACCAGGCAAGGGCGAGGCAATTCCGCCTCCAGCAAAGACATTTGGGAACCACGGCAACAGGCCCCTCCCCCAGGAGATCAGCAAGAACAGCCAGCCAAGACCAAGTTTACTGATCAATGAGAATGGCAGAACTCCAGCACTAGGGGAATACTGCACATAGAGTTCATGGCTTTTTTACCATGATTCTTTAGTCTTTCAAAGTTAATTTTTTTTAACAGTATTTTTTTTTTGAATTTTTCTTTTTCCCTTTTTCAACCAAAATCCTATCAATCCCTTTTTTAAAAAACATTTTTTATTTTTCATTTTTAGAGTCATATTCTATCCCTGCATAGTAGTTACCCTTATTTTTGGCATATATATATAAGTTGTTCTCTCCTTAAAATTTTGAGATACAGTTTCTTCTAACAGATCAAAATATACCCTAAATCTCTAGTGTATGGCTTTGTTCTAGTCTCCTGCCTGATCACATTCTCTCCCTTTTTTTTCCTCTTTTTTTTTAAAGCCTCTTCTTTTTTTTTTTATATAATTTTTTTTAAGATTTATTTATTTATTTATTTGAGAGAGAGAATGAGAGCGAGAGAGAGCACATGAGAGGGGGGAGGGTCAGAGGGAGAAGCAGACCCCCTGCTGAGCAAGGAGCCCGATATGAGACTCGATCCTGGGACTCCAGGATCATGACCTGAGCCAAAGGCAGTCGCTTAACCAACTGAGCCACCCAGGCGCCCTAAATCCTCTTCTTTCTTTTTTCAACAAACTTCTTATCTTACCAATTCCTTTTATAACATCTTTTATATATTTCATCTTTACAGTCATATTCCATCCCTTCATCGTATTAACCCTTTTTTTTTTAAGATTTTATTTATTTATTTGACAGAGGGAGACACACTGAGAGAGGGAACACAAGCAGGGGGATGGGAAAGGGAGAAGCAGGCTTCCCGCTGAGCAGGGAGCCCAATGCGGGGCTTGATCCCAGGACACTAGGATCATGACTGGAGCCGAAGCAGCTGCTTAACGACTGAGCCACCCAGGCACCCGTTAACCCTTCTTTTTGTACATATATAAGTTTTCCTTTCCTTAAAATTTTGGGAGGCATTTTCTTCATACAGACCAAAATACACCCAAAATCTAGTGTGTGGCACTGATTTATGCACCAGCCTGATCATACTTGATCATATTCTGTTTTTTTGTTTTGTTCTGTTTTTCTTTGTTTTTATCTTTTTCTTTTTCTTTTTTTTTCTTTCTTTCCCTTTCTTTCCCCCCAGTTTCAGGTCTTTTCTGATTTGTTTAGAGTATATTTTCTGGGGACACTGTTACCCTGTTAGCATTTTGTTCTCTCATTCATCTATTCTCCTCTGGACAAAAGGACAAGACGGAAAAAATCACCTCAACAAAAAGAACAAGAGGCAGTACCGACTGCCAGGGACCTACTCAATACGGACATTAGTACAATGTCGGAACTAGAGTTCACAATGATGATTTTAAAGATACTAGCTGGGCTTGAAAAAAGCATGGAAGTTATTAGAACCCTTTCTGGAGAAATAAAAGAACTAAAATCTAACCAAGTCGAAATCAGAAAGGCTATTAATGAGGTGCAATCAAAAATGGAGGCTCTAACTGCTAGGATAAATGAGGCACAAGAGAGAATTAGTGATATAGAAGACCAAATGATGGAAAATAAAGAAGCTGAGAAAAAGAGAGATAAACAACTACTGGATCACTAGGGAAGAATTCGAGAGATAAGCTATATCATAAGACGAAACAACATGAGAATAATTGGGATCCCAGAAGAAGAAGAAAGAGAGAGAGGAGCAGAAGGTATAATGGAGCAAATTATAGCAGAGAACTTCCCTAATTTGGGGAAGGAAACAGGCATCAAAATCCAGGAGGCACAGAGAACCCCCCCTCAAAATGAATAAAAATAGGTCAACACCCCGACATCTAAGAGTAAAACTTACGAGTCTCAGAGACAAAGAGAAAATCCTGAAAGCAGCTCGGGACAAGAGCTATGTAACCTACAATGGTAGAAACATTAGATTGGCAACAGACCTATCCACAGAGACCTGGCAGGCCAGAAAGGACTGGCATGATATATTAAGAGCACTAAATGAGGGTGCCTGGGTGGCTCAGTTGGTTAAGCGACTGCCTCAGCTCAGGTCATGATCCCAGGGTCCTGGGATCGAGTCCCGTATCGGGCTCCCTGCTCTGCGGGGAGCCTGCTTCTCCCTCTCCCACTCCCTATGCTTGTGTTCCCTCTCTCGCTGTGTCTCTCTCTGTCAAATAAATAAATAAAATCTTTAAAAAAAAAAAAGAGCACTAAATGAGAAAAATACGCAGCCAAGAATACTATATCCAGCGAGGCTGTCATTGAAAATAGAAGGAGAGATAAAAAGCTTCCAAGACAAACAAAAACTAAAGGAATATGCAAACACAAAACCAGCACTACAAGAAATATTGAAAGGGGTCCTATAAGCAAAGAGAGAACCTAAAAGCAACATAGACCAGAAAGGAACACAGACAATATACAGTAACAGTCACCTTACAGGCAATACAATGACACTAAATTCCTATCTTTCAAGAGTTACCCTGAATGTAAATGGGCTAAATGCCCCAATCAAAAGACACAGGCTATCAGATTGGATAAAAAAACAAGACCCATCGATATGCTGTCTGCAAGAGACTCATCTTAGACCCAAAGACACCCCCAGATTGAAAATGAGGGGGTGGAAAACCATTTACCATGCTAATGGACACCAAAAGAAAGCTGGGGTGGCAATCCTTATATCAGACAAATTAGATTTTAAACCAAAGACTGTAATAAGAGATGAGGAAGGACACTATATCCTACTTAAAGGGTCTATCCAACAAGAAGATCTAACAATTATAAATATCTATGCTCCTAACATGGGAGCAGCCAATTATATAAGCCAATTAATAACAAAAGCAAAGAAACACATCGACAACAATACAATAATAGTGGGGGACTTTAACACCCCCCTCACTGAAATGGACAGATCGTCTAAGCAAAAGATCACCAAGGAAATAAAGACTTTAAATGACACACTGGACCAAATGGACTTCACAGATATATTCAGAACATTCCATCCCAAAGCAACAGAATACACAATCTTCTCTAGTGCCCATGGAACATTCTCCAGAATAGATCACATCCTAGGTCACAAATCAGGTCTCAACTGGTACCAAAAGATTGGGATCATTCCCTGCCTGTTTTCAGACCACAATGCTTTGAAACTAGAACTCAATCACAAGAGGAAAGTCAGAAAGAACTCAAACACATGGAGGCTAAAGAGCAACCTACAAAAGAATGAATGGGTCGGGGCACCTGGGTGGCTCAGTTGGTTGAGCGACTGACTTCAGCTCAGGTCATGATCTCAGGGTCCTGGGATCGAGCCCTGCATTGGGCTCCCTGCTCGGCGGGAAGCCTCCTTCTCCCTCTCCCACTCCCCCCACTTGTGTTCCCTCTCTCGCTCTCTCTCTGTCAAATAAATGAATAAAATCTTAAAAAAAAAGAATGAATGGGTCAAACAGGAAATTAAAGAAGAATTTAAAAACTTCATGGAAACAAATGAAAATGAAAACACAACTATTCAAAATCTTTAGGATACAGCAAAGGCAGTCCTAAGAGGAACATATATAGCAATATAAGCCTTTCTCAAGAAACAAGAAAGGTCTCAAATACACAACCTAACCCTACACCTAAAGGAGCTGGAGAAAGAATAGCAAATAAAGCCTAAACCCAGCGAAGGAAGAGAAATAATAAAGACCAGAGCAGAAATCAATGAAATAGAAACCAAAAGAAGAGTAGAACAGATCAACAAAACTAGGAGCTGGTTCTTTGAAAGAATTAACAAGATTGATAAACCCCTGGCCAGACTTATCAAAAAGAAAAGAGAAATGACCCAAATCAACAAAATCATGAATGAAAGAGGAGAGATCACAACCAACACCAAAGAAATACAAACAATTATAAGAACATATTATGAGCAACTATATGCCAGCAAATTAGATAACCTGGAAGAAATGGATGCATTCCTAGAGATGTATCAACTACCAAAACTGAACCAGGAAAAAACAGAAAACCTGAACAGACCTATAACCACTAAGGAAATTGAAGCAGTCATCAAAAATCTCCCAAAAAACAAAAGCCCAGGGCCAGATGGCTTCCCAGAGGAATTCTACCAAACATTTCAAGAAGAATTAATACCTATTGTTCTGAAACTATTCCAAAAAATAGAAATGGAAGGAAAACTTCCAAACTCGTTTTATGAGGCCACCGTTACCTTAATCCCCAAAGCAGACAAAGACCCTGTCAAAAAGGAGAATTACAGACCAATATCCTTGATGAACATGGATGCAAAAATTCTCACCAAAATACTAGCCAATAGGATCCAACAGTACATTAAAGGATTATTCACCACGACCAAGTGGGATTTATTCCTGGGCTGCAAGGTTGGTTCAACATCTGCAAATCAATCAATGTCATGCAACACATTAATAAAAGAAAGAACAAGAACCATATGATCCTCTCCATAGATGCAGAAAAAACATTTCACAAAGTACAGCAGCCTTTCTTGATCAAAACTCTTCAGAGTATAGGGATAGAGGGTCCATACCTCAATATCATAAAAGCCATCTATGAAAAACCCACAACGAATATCATTCTCAATGGGGAAAAACCGAGAGCTTTCCCCCTAAGGTCAGGAACACGGCAGGGATGTCCACTATCACCACTGCTATTCAACATAGTATTAGAAGTCCTAGCCATAGCAATCAGACAACAAAAAGAAATCAAAGGCATCCAAATCGGCAAAGAAGTCAAACTCTTACTCTTTGCAGATGATATGATACTTTATGTGGAAAACCCAAAAGACTTCACCCCAAAACTGCTAGAACTCATACAGGAATTCAGTCAAGTGGCAGGATATAAAATCAATGCACAGAAATCAGTGGCATTCCTATACACCAACAACAAGACAGAAGAAAGAGAAATTAAGGAGTTGATCCCATTTACAATTGCACCCAAAACCATAAGATACCTAGGAATAAATCTAACCAAAGAGGCAAAGGATCTGTACTCAGAAAACTATAAAATACTCATGAAAGAAATTGAAGAAGACACAAAGAAATGGAAAAACGTTCCATGCTCATGGATTGGAAGAACAAATATTGTGAAGATGTCAATGCTACCTAGAGCAATCTACACATTCAGTGCAATCCCCATCAAAATACCATCCACTTTTTTCAAAGAAATGGAACAAATAATCCTAAAATTTGTATGGAACCAGAAAAGACCCCGAATAGCCAGAGGAATGTTGGAAAAGAAAAGCAAAGCTGGTGGCATCACAATTCCGGACTTCCAGCTCTATTACAAAGCTGTCATCATCAAGACAGTATGGTACTGGCACAAAAACAGACACATCGATCAATGGAACAGAATAGAGAGCCCAGAAATGGACCCTCAACTCTATGGTCAACTCATATTGGACAAAGCAGGAAAGAATGTCCAATGGAAAAAAGAGTCTCTTCAACAAATGGTGTTGGGAAAACTGGACAGCCACATGCAGAAGAATGAAACTGGACCATTTCCTTACACCACACACAAAAATAGACTCAAAATGGTTGAAAGACCTCAATGTGAGGCAGAAGTCCATCAAAATCCTAAAGGAGAACACAGGCAGCAACCTATTCGACCTCAGCCGGAACAACTTCTTCCTAGAAACATCGCCAAAGGCAAGGGAAGAAGAGCAAAAATGAACTATTGGGACCTCATCAAGATAAAAAGCTTTTGTTTGCACAGCAAAAGAAACAGTCAACAAAACCAAAAGACAACCGACAGAATGGGAGAAGATATTTGCAAATGACATATCAGATAAAGGGCTAGGATCCAAAATCTATAAAGAACTTCTTAAACTCAACACCCAAAGAACAAAGAATCCAATCAAGAAATGGGCAGAAGACATGAACAGACATTTTTATCCAAAGAAGACATCCAAATGGCCAATAGACACATGTAAAAGTACTCAACATCTCTCGGCATCAGGGAAATCCAAATCAAAACCTCCATGAGATATCACCTCACACCAGTCAGAATGGCTAAAATTAACAAGTCAGGAAACGACAGATGTTGGCGGGGATGCGGAGAAAGGGGAACCCTCCTCCACTGTTGGTGAGAATGCAAGCTGGTGCAGCCACTCTGGAAAACAGTATGGAGGTTCCTCAAAAAGTTAAAAATAGAGCTACTATACGATCCAGCAATTGCACTACTGGGTATTTACCCCAAAGATACAAATGTAGGGATCTGAAGGGGTATACCCCGATGTTTATAGCAGCAATGTCCCCAATAGCCAAACTGTTGAAAGAACCAAGATGTCCATCGACAGATGAATGGATAAAGAAGATGTGGTATAGGGGCACCTGGGTGGCTCAGTAGTTAAGCGTCTGCCTTCAGCTCAGGTCATGATCCCAGGGTCCTGGGATCGAGCCCCGCATCAGGCTCCCTGTTCGGCCAGGAGCCTGCTTCTCCCTCTCCCACTCTCCCTGCTTGTGTTCCCTCTCTAGCTGTTTCTCTCTCTCTGTCAAATAAATAAATAAAATCTTAAAAAAAAAAAAGATGTGGTATATATATACAATGGAATATTATGCAGCCATCAAAAGGAATGAGATCTTGCCATTTGCAACGTGGATGGAACTGGAGTGTGTTATGCTGTTTAAAATAAGTCAATCAGAGAAAGACATGTATCATATGAACTCACTGATATGAGGAATTCTTAATCTCTGGAAACAAACTGAGGGTTGCTGGAGTGGTGGGGGGTGGGAGGGATGGGCTGGCTGGGTGATAGACACTGGGGAGGGTATGTTCTATGGTGAGTGCTGTGAATTGTGCAAGACTGTTGAATCACAGATCTGTACCTCTGAAACAAATAATACAATATATGTTAAAAAAAGAAGAAGATAGCAGGAGGGGAAGAATGAAGGGGGGAAATTGGAGGGGGAGACAAACCATGAGAGACGATGGACTCTGAGAAACAAACTGAGGGTTCTAGAGGGGAGGGGGGTGGGGGGATGGGTTAGCCTGGTGATGGGTATTAAAGAGGGCACATACTGCATGGAGTACTGGGTGTTATACGCAAACAATGAATCATGGAACACTACATCAAAAACTAATGATGGTGATTAACATAACAATAAAAAATTTTTAAAAAAGAAAGAAGAATCTCTGTGCACTCATGTGGTAATCTCACATGTGCATGCATGTGTGTATGTGTATAAATAATGTAGGCTTAAAAAGTATAAATTTATACACATATATTTATTTGTTTATTTATCAACTGCTTCTAGACCACACACTAGAAACTAATAACCCTAGCTACATCTAGGAAGGAATATAGCAATAACTGGAAAAAAGGGGTTTGAGGAAGATTTTTCATTGCATACCTTTCGGAGGTTCTGTTTGGTAAAGTTTGAGACCTTATAATTTTGAAAATGGTATTATTTTGTCTTTAGGTTTGCATGGTAGTTTGGCTCTTAACTATAGAGAACAAACTGAGGGTTACTGGAGGGGAGGGGGTTGGGGAGACAGGTTAAATAGGTCAGATGGGTAGAAAGGAGGGCACTTGTGATGACCATTGGGTGTTGTATGTAAGTGATGAATCACTAAATTCTACACCTGAAACTAATATTGCACTGTATGTTAACTAACTGGAATTTAAATAAAAACTTGAAAAAAAAAAGAATGTTAGCTGGTCTGAGTCCTGGATTCCAAAGCACATTTCCTCAGAACTCTAAAATTACCAACTCATGATCCTCTAGCATCTAACACTCATTCCATTAGAGATAATCATTCCCTTATTAAACCTGTAGAATTTTCTCTTTCTCTTTGATTTTCTAATATTCTCCCACAATGTGTCTAGGCATGGGTCTCTACTAATACCACCGTGAGCTTGGTGATTCATCCTTCAATCTGAAGGTGTGCATCTTCCTTTATCTCTGGAAATGAGATTATGATACAAAAAAAAGCTGTGTTAACCTCTATCTAACCTATATTAGTTGTATCAGCCAAATCAACTGGAATCACTGAATTAAATAACACTCTCCACACCATCTAGAAAATATGATCACTGAGGCATACAACATGCAGAATGCACATAGCTCATAGATTCCTCTCGTCTTGCTACTTGAAATTATCTCTACCAACCAGCCTGTATGTTGACCAAGAATCAGCTGAATTTGCTTGAACGCACAAAGGTACAACATTCTGTAATCATGTAATTTAATCAGACACTAAATATTAAACAGCAAAATACAAGTGCAAAAGTGTCTTTGTTTCCTTGAAAAATTTGGAAAAACTTGAGAAAGGTAAGTTGCTAAAGGAAAACTGCTCTAATTTTATTTGGGATGAAACAACTGTAAAAGATTTGAAATTTTTAAAAGTCCAGGATTCTACACATAAGTTACGTTGAGTCTGTCTTTAGTTTTTCTTCCAAATACAGAAATTTATATTGGAAATTAGTTTGTATGCCTGCTGGGTGAGGCTCACCTGTACGACCTCACATCCAAAGCTTGGCTGATAAATATATATATATATATGATTTAAATTAGATTCAAATCTTTAGGGTACATTGCATGCATTTTAAAAATTCTATCCTTTATAAATGGACGGAGGTAAATAATCATATATGTGCTTAACGTTTACTGTATAAGGTGTTTATCATGGAGTTATTTATAAAAGTGAAAAATTGGAACAACAGGACATTGGTCAAATAAATTACACTACACTCACACACACAAAATTGTGTCCTTTCACTTACTTTTAAAAGTTAACCGCTATTAGATAAATTTGAACCATCTAGATCTAGGATTCATGGCTCACAACTTTTCTTTCATACTATGGATGCATTTGTCTTTTATATTATGTTCTGGGAGAATTTCTGGGCCTGATCTTCTAGGTCAGAAATTTACCTGTCAGTTCACTGATGGAGTTGTTAATTCTAATGACCACTTATTTTTAGATACATTGTATCTATCTTTTTTTTTTTCTGGACAGCAGCTGTTGCTGTATTTTTTTTTAATTTATTTTTTCCATGAATATATATCCACTCTTATACTTCTGTTAAAGTATCCATCTATTCTATTAATTTTGTTGCTCCATATACTAACAAGCCAGAGTCTGAGGACTCTCCTTTATATGGTTCATTTTCTTTAGAGTGTGATATTCTTGGGTGTCAGCTCATATCTTTTTGGTTTCCCTGCTCACCTATCTGTTGTGACTCCTCGGGTTATTTGGTGAAACAGGTGGGCCCTTCTTCTGGGTGAAGGGAGCCAATAGATCACCTTTTTAGAAGGGAGATGCTGTGTCCTCTGGTGTCACCAACATGTCTGGGAAAGCTCAGCCTTTATCCTTTCTGTTCTTGCCTAGGCATGCACATGTGGCTTCCACTGCTGGTCATAATTGGACATGAAAAAAAGCCAATGCCACCTCTGTTCCCTGCATTCCTGCTCCCTGCACTTCTGGTGAATCCCCTCCCAGTTCATGGAGGTTTCCTAATGTCTCCATGTTCTCCATTAATCCAGTCCAAACTGTTTTCAGTCTTTAAGGAGATATTCAACATGTCTGAGGTACTAATGGCATTCTTTTATAATATTGCTTTAGATTTACTTAGAAGCCACAGAAAAGATCTTCTAAGATTTGGCTTGAACCAAGAAGGTAGATGAGTGAGGTTCGTCTGCAGTCTTTACTTTTTTTCATTTGGATGATCATGCCACTTCTTTCCACTCTGCTAGTACACGACCCTTCCCAGGACTCTGCCAGGACACTCCCCTCCTGCCTTAGTACTGGTACCTGAGAAAGTGCCTTGTCTGGAATGGATACCCTAAAATATTTAACTGTTCAAAACTGGCTGTGGCATCGAATGTAGTGATGCAAAAAAAAAAGGAGTAAACTGCCAAAAAAAAAAAAAAAAAAGAAAAGAAACTGAATTTACACAAGGCTGCAGATTCTGTATAAAGAGCTAATCAAAATGACTACTGTATAAAACTTAAAAATTAAGGGGATAAAGTTTTAGTAGTCACTCTTTATCATCCTGGAAGAATAATCCAAATATTAATGATGACCATTTCAACAGTCCATTTAGAGGGAACCACAGGCAAGGTGTATCATGATCTAGTTTATCCTGTTGACATGTGCTTTAAAAAAAAAAAAAAACTAATGCGTTTGTTTTGAGCCAACATAACTGTTGCACTCTTTCATAATATTTAATTTGTTGCTTTTTTGTAGTTTAAGTTTTAGAGATTGTTATTTAAAACATAATAAAGTTCTGTATATGCTGTATTTTGTTCAGTGATTTTTATTGAGTGCCGACTCAAAACCAGGTATCTTACGATGTTGTGGAAATGAAAAGAAATGAGTAAGAAAGTAGCATCAAAGCACTTGGGGCATACCTATATTTGTACCTATCTCAAGCTATTGTATATCCTTGTTTCCATTTGTCACTGGCAAGGCAGGCTGGAAGCTCCCTGAAACATACATCAAGGCTTTTTCATCTACTTTTTGTATTCTCCGTATCTGCACAATGCCTTGCTCAGAGGACTTGCTCAATAAATGTTTAATTGCTTAGTATTAGAATATTTATGTGCCTACAGGATCTAATATGTGGCTCAAATAAGATCATTCTTCAATATTAGAGACTAAGAAGGGGAAACAGAAATAGTAAGAACACTTCATATATCTATTGCTAGATATGTAAATACAATTTGTGTGTTTTATAAATAGGAAAAATGAGATCCAGAAAGATTAAGTACTTTGAAGAGGCAGCACCTGACCATGTACCCAAAATATCTATTCTAGCACTTTCCCTTTCACAGCACAAGTCAGACTGATATCTGGAGAATGAATTGGCCAACCTTATAAATGTTTACCACTGTGCAATACTGGGTAGTTGATGATCTATGTCCTCTGATAGAGACTCTTGGGTCTTTTCAAATATGCACTAATCCAAAAGGTATGGAGGACTTCAGGCACCAGAAGGCAAAACTAGCTGCTGAGAGAGGGGAGGGGAAGGTACACTTAGTTATCTACTCTTGTTTGGCAACTAAAGATCAGAAAGCTTTCACTTACTGAGAAGAAAAAAAACTGTTGCAAACGAAAAGCAGTTGCATTTATAATTAATTCACCCCCACAGAAAGTCATTATGATTCCTCACATTAGAATGAGAGGATCACAGAATTCTGGAAATACAGAAGAACAAGATGTAGCCCCATGATAATCAACAGTTAGGAAAAGCCCATAGTCCAGCAGACAAGGCTTTTGAGGTCTGATCTCACCAAACATTTTAGGATCATCTCCCCTTATTGCATAGCCCAGTTACAGGAGATTCTTATTTTCATTTCCTTGATAGGTCTCCACTTTTATATCTTCAGCATCATGCCTCTATCTAAAACACTCTTCAGCCTTGTTCTTCCTGGGGAAAGCCTCCTCATGCTTCAGTTAAACTCTGCTTTGGGAAGCCTTCCCCAACTTTCCAAGCTGGATTTACCTCAGGCATAAGATCTGATTCAGCACCTCACTGTTCCATAGATACCTGGGTCATAACCACTTGTGTATGATGTCCTTCTCCCAATCTGTAAGTCCCTGATGCAGGATGTGGGATACATTTAACATCTAATAGAATTTCAATTCTATCCTCCAGTTTTTAATTAAATCATCCAATTCTCTCATTTAATGAGTGAAAACTGAAGCCCAGAGAGGTAAGGGACTTGTCAATTGTCAGGGTACAAGCCAATGTCAGAGCTCAGATAACAAATTGTGCTCTCTTTCCTTATCCACCCTCATAAGGGAAAAAGGCCTGGCATGGTAGAGTCTGGAGTAACAAACCTACTCTTCTTGGCTATCTGCCTAACTTTTTACTCAAAAGTCTGACTGCTATACTGTATTGCTGGCAACGTCACATTTCCTCAATAACAAAGACTTCCCAGTTCAGAACATATACATATGTGGCTAATAGGATAAGTGAGTAAAAGTCCAACATGATAAACAGGGAAGTATGTCAAACTCCTATTCAGTCTATGAAAAACCTACTCATAATTCTAACTTTGCTCCCTTAAGTATGGAGAGAAAGCACAGCTCATTTGGAAAATGTGACCAAAAGCCCACATTTCAACACAGTGAAATGCTTTATCCCCTATTGCCTCTACCACACCAGGAACTTTCTATATGTAATTATTTAATCCCTGGCCAAAAACTAGTGGACAATAAAATCCCCACAAAATGTTTCCCCCACTGAAGTGTTCAAATATCAGTTCCACAAAAAACATTTTTAAAAGCTTTTCGTGTATTTTTTCCATGCCAACTTTTTTCACTCATGGCTAAAAATGTCCATATTTGAATATTCATCATTATGAGCATCTGGTAAAATATAGCCCTGTCCAGCAATTTACATCATTGGACTTTGAGACCTTAGGAGGGCATAGGTAAAAATTTCCAGTTTCATTTTGTCTGGATTATGACCATCTTTTTCCATTTCATGGCTTTGGGTGGCTTTAATTGTGCGGATATTTTCTGCTCTCCATTACTATTGGGTTTTTCTAGAAATGAGCAGGTTGCTTTCAGACAAGTCTTTGTGGATTTCATCAATGGCTCATTAGGAACAGCAAAATGAAGCCACAAATCACATGAGCGTTTTCAATATCTTGTGGGTTTTGCCTTAAACCAGTAATAAAGGCCACAATGATGATGGCTGCGTAATAACATGAAGGCACTTAATGCCTCTGAACTGTACATCTAAAAATGGTTAAAAGGGTAAATTTTATGTTATGTGTACTTTACCACAAAATAAAGGCCAACTTACAGGAGGTAACAATTATCCCCAAACCTGGGTCAGAGCAGAGGAGAGAAAATCCCATGATGATCTCCATTGTTCAGATAGAGTAAATGATTTTTATTTTCAGGTTCCAACAGGCCTCTCAGCAAGGCTCCCACCTCTACCACCTTCTACCATGGAGTGGAGAAGAGAAGAACCAACTACAGCCAGGTAAAATGGAAACCTCAGAAAAGAAAAAGTTAAACCACAGAACCATGACCCTTTGCATACCTACTGGGTTCTAAGGTCAGACTGGGTTCTAAGGTCACTCATCAGTCCACAGCTCCCAGTCTCTCAGTGACTCCTTCTCCACTCCTGTCCCTCCCAGAACACTGAACAGGTGTCCAGTGTGGCTGTGCATGCGTTTAAATTCTAGACAGCTGTCAGAATGTAATTCCCTAGAGAACCGTTCTGACAACTTTGAAGTAGGACATGAAAAAAAAAAAAAAAAGATAATAAATGCAGAACTGGGGGTGGGGGCAGACCCAGAGGAGATTCTGCAGTGAGCAGATTGGTTGTCTTCCAAACTCCTAAAAGACACCACGTGGTGGGCTTATTTTGAAATACAGAAAGAAGTAAAACCAGTGGGAAGAGGTACCAGGAGACAGTTTGATACAGTAATCAAAAGAAACGTGTAACCGTATAGAAGGAGAAGGCTCTTAATCCATCCAGTTAGGCTTCAGATTCACTGACTGCCCTGGAGATTTCAATGGGAGCTAAACCGGATAGACTTCCTGCGTAGTGGAGACTAGGGTGAACTTCAGGGCGACCACTTTGGAAGGGGACGAGGTGCATGCAAACCAGCCTGGTGTGTGGGGAGAGGGCGGAGTGGCGGGAAAGTGGAGAGGAGGGGAAGCAAGGGCGCTTACCAGGCCACCTCCACAGGTGCTGAAAGAGGCCAGCGAGCCCGGGTGCCGCAGCACCGCTCCGGTGTAGAAGCAGGAGGCGTCGGGCGGCGCCGGAGGGCGCGGGGCGGCTGCTGCCCGCGTGGGGCCGGGGCCGGGACTCGGCCGCTGTTCCACCGCGAAGCGCGGCGCCAGGAAGCGGCCATCTCTCCGGAGCAGCAGGTACAGGTCCCGGGAGAAGGCCGGGATCCGCAGCAGTACCTCGTCGCCGTCCGGCTCGGCTTCCTGGCCCGGGGGAGGAGACGGGGGTGGCTGTGGGGGCGGCGGCTGCCACGAGGCCGGGGCGCCCGGGGACAGGGCGGCAGCCCCGCTGGATCCCCGCGGCAGTTCCTGCGACTCGAACTCCTCGTCCTCCTCGCCCGCCCGCGGCGACGGCGGCCGAGGCTGGGGCGGAGGCTCGGACTGGCCCTCCGCCGGCTCCACCGGCGGCGCCGGGGCCACGGAGCGCACCTCGCGTGAGCTGCCGGCCGCCTGCGCCCGGGCGCTTCCGCCGCGCACCCAGCCTGGGTCCGCGCTGCCCCCGCTGCCGCCGGCCGCGTCCACCGGCTCCCGGCGCCAGAGTGCAGGAAACACGACTTCCCACTCCTCGCGGTCGGGGGCGAACTGCAGCCCTGCGGGCGGGGCAGACAGAGAAGTGCGGGGCGTAAAGTGCCGCGGTTCCAGTAGCACAAGCATTCCCAGGCTCACACTCGGTTCAGACCCAAGGCTCTCGTGTTAATGTGTTGGAGACCACCCGTCTAGCCCCTGAAACTCTTGCAACCCCTGAAGCCTCGCGATCAGATTACAGACCCCAGCATTTTCCAAAATAAAAGTACGATTATATGGGGGGGAGGGGTGAAGGAGTGCGGCCGCAAAGTTTGGTGACAGCACTTAGTAGGTGAAGGAAAACCGGTGCAAAGACTCCAACCAGATAAATTATTTTCTTAAGTATACGTCAGAGCAAAGCATCGCTATCAATTGCTGTACTTCCCCATTTTCCCCCAGGTGCTGTAAACGTACCTTTGCAAACATTACTGCTCTCATTAATTCCACGATGCTTAAAATGAGGTCGAGAGAAGTGCATTTCGCTCGAGCATGACCCCTTCATCTGCACCCGTACGCTCCTTTTTATTGCTACCCACTGAGTCCTGCTCGCCGCGCACCGGCTGCACCAGCCCTGCCTCCCCGTGCGTTCCCGGTTTCCGCTGGGGAAGTTGGAAAGCCAGCCGAAAGTCTCGGCAGAACTCACCTGAAACGATCCCATTCGACAAGACCCCCAGCTGGTAAAGGAGGCAGCAGCAGCAGATGTGAGTAAGGCGCATCTCGAGGCTCTTTCCGGGACCGCGCTCCCGCGGCCGCGGCTCCCTGCCCCGCGCGCGCCTCCTTGCGCGATCCACCGCGGGCGCCGCCGCCTCCCCGGAGCGCAAGGAGGCCAGGCAGCGAGTTTGCCCAGGCCCTTTGTCTGCCGGGGGGTGGGAGGGGGGGCTGCTGTGTGACTCCGAGAGGCTGCTCGAGCCCGGGCGGGGGGGGGGGGGGGGGGGGGAGGAGCGGGGGCAGGCAGCGCCGCGGCCCCGCAGCGCTCGGGCTCCCTGGCGAATTAGGTGATGAGTCTATTTTCTGTGTTCTGGACGTTGCGAGAGTTTCCGGAGCCCCACAGGATAGACCCAAAGTTCAGGAGCGAGCCGGCAGGCGCAAGGCGGGCAGTGCTGCCTCCGGACAGGCGGAGGACTGCCCCGCGCGGGCAGGAGCGCCGTGGTGTCCGAGCCGTGGCTCGCCGCCTGCACCCGCGCGGAACTGCCAGGGGCCGTTCCCAGCAACCCGATGTGCCAAGCTCCGCACACGACTCGGGGCCGGAGTGCTGCAAGCTCTTACCCTGAGAGGCGCGGGGGGGAATTTGTGGCGGAATGAGGAGGAGACACGACGCGCGAGGTGGGTGTGGAGAAGAGATTCACGCAGATCTGACAAGAAAAATGGAGCAAGGGGTGCCCGCCTCGTGTGACTTTGTGGGACAAAGGTCCCAGAACACCACACACGTGCTCACACACCCAATTGGGGTGGGGGACCCAAATTCCCTCACCTGACTCCTGATTGGCCACTCTAGGGAGGCCGATTTGCATCCTTATTCAGTACCCACTCCCCCCTCCCCCACCCCCCAGCTGAGGTGTGTGCAGGTAGAAGCTCCTCTCCAGTCCATCCCACCCCCTGGTTCTCTCCACCCCCCACCCACCCCCATGCTCACATCACACAAAGCAGAACTTACTGCAGGCTTGAGCACAAAGCTGTGGCCCCACTTTCCAAAGACCTTTGATTTTTCTATCCATCTTTGTCTGTAGGAATTTTCTAAGCCTGGAGATAATGTAATTCGTCATGGAGTGTGCTTCAAAGGTTCCCAGGACAGTAGAACCCTGACATTTCAGAGCCCCTTATACCACCTTATCTTTCAGGCTTCCCATTCATCACTGCTATCAATTTCCGCCCCCCTCCCCTCCTCTTGCTCTCATACTCTCTCTCTCTCTCATAACAAGGGTGAGATTAAAAGGACTGACATTAAATATTGTGTGCTAAAGATCTCAGATAAGGTGAGGTTATTTTGCCTTTTTTACTTTTTTGTACATTAAAAATGTATCTTTGTTCTTTCTGTCTTTTGGAGGGAAATGCAAACTTAAATATTCTTGCTTCCTTTGTTACAGGTCTTCATGGTACCCACTCCCTTTTGCACACCTCTTCCTTGGCCACACCAAACCTTTCACATCAGACTCAAGAGGGTTTGATCTAACCTTCCATATGTATCCTCTGGACTAGGCCAGTCACCTAAAAATGAGTTCATGCAAATCGGTATTTTTTAAAATTCCAGCACTGGGAGATTGGTTCCCCACATCCTTTGTTATTTTACCTTCTGTTCCTTGTGTCAAAGGTGACTACTATGCCTTTAAGGAAGACAGACTATCTTATTTCAAAGGAAAGCCATTGTTTGAATAAGCTGGGTCCTAGAATACTTTCTTTGAGTTGTCCTGGGCTTAAAAACAAACACGAAGACACTCTAGGTGTGTTTGTCAAGAGTGCTCTGCCTCCAAACCTTGTCTTGTAAAATCCCCTAAAACCCGAGCAACTAGGGTGGGTGTGGATTTCCAGACATTCAAGAAATATCTGGGTTACTTAGAAACCTACACACTCCTTTTTATGGGACTCAATTATACAGACTTAAAACTAGGCAAGAAATCAAAGGCAGTTTATTTTTAACAAATACAGCAAGTATTAAGGCAGACGGCTAGTTTTACCGAAACACCTCCACTAGGTTATACGACTTAAATAAAATGTTTCTTATATAATTTGAACAACAATGACAACAAAAATATAAGGGTAAAATTGGAGAAGGAATGTATATTGTCTGTATTTACTGGAATACATTTGTGATTCCTTAAAACTAGATGAGCTATATGATTAGGTTAAATATGCTCAGAAGCACAGGTTGCCAATGTAAGTTCCTATCTCTGTCCTTTTTTGTCCCTGTAGACACATGATCCATACCAATCCCTAATGGTAGAGGTTAATAGTGATTGTTACGGAAAGTTCTGCCTAATTCCCAGTTAACTCTGATCTTTCTCCCATTTGAAATACTGTTGTAATTTATTTGTGTATTTTCTAAGACTTTTATAAATCATGTGGTTTTGTGTACATCGTGTACACATTTCTTTTACTAGCCTATCATTTTTTTTGGAAAGGTAGGATTTCCTTTATATATCTTTTTTTATTTTTTTAAGATTTGATTTTTAAGTAATCTCTATACCCAACATGGGGCTCAAACTCAAAACCCTGAGACCAAGAGTTGCATGCTCCACCGACTGAGCCAGCCAGGTGCCCCTCACATACATATGTATGTATTATAAATATAGAGAGAGATTTTTTTGTAAACAACACCCTGTCTAATTCAATGATTTACACTGAATAGGTGTAGAGATTCTAAGGAGATTCTCTAAGATCATTTAGAAGATGATAGAAATCGATTTCTGCATGGTATTTCATTCCAATTCTAGTTCCTTAATCCAGAATTACAACACTAACTCTGTTGGTGATCAGCTACTATCAGCATGATTTATCTGGCTTCAGAAAGAACAAGCCTCACAGAGAAAGGACTTGTAGGAAGTTTTTGTGCTCTAACTAAAGAGACTTAGATGTGCAAATAAGAGCATCCGTTAAAGTGGGTTTGAGTGTGTATGCATGTATGAAAGAAAGAACTAGCCTGATTTGGAATTGAGTAAATTGTGCATGGTGAAATCAAGGAGAAAAGGCAGGACTGTGACATATGTGTGCATGACTAACCTCAGAGGGAAGAAAGGAGCAGCTGGGAAAAATATGTTGCTTAAGACAGGTCACTACATATGTCACCAGATGGTAGCTAGCATCAACCAAGCACAGCTTTTGTGGGCTGGAGATAAGTGACAAAGCATCAGAGTAAGTGGAACCAACTGTTGTTATGCACAAGGTGCTCAAATGTTGCATTTTATAAACCATGATTCTCTACATAGAAAGTAGGCTTTGATGCCTTCAGCCCTTCCTCATTCTCTCAACTCATTGGCCCTAAGCCTCTCACAACCTAAAGCTTATCTTAAATCCCTTCCCTTTCAAAAAAACCTTAAAATATTAAGAAAATACAAGGAATGCTTTCACTGGGTTGCGTGAAGAGGCTTCTGCACAGTGAGGAGAAATCCAAACAGAACCCTGAAGACGAGCTGAGTAGAGAAGACACAACAAGATGACTAGAATTTACAGACCAGTGTGCCAGAGAGGAGGGAGCCGCATGGAGAGTATAGTAGTTTTCTACTGCTACATGACAAACTGAGCAGTTTAAAACAGTAAATATTTATCACCTCACTTCATTTCTGAGCATCAGGAATCTAGGAGTAGCTAAGCTGGATATTTCTGGCTCAGGGTCTCTCACAAGATGGCAGCCAAACTCTTGGCCAGAACTATTGTTTCTCAAGACTTAACTAGAGATAGAGGTTCTGTTTTCTAAATCACATGGCTGTTGGCAGGAAACCTGCCACATGGACCTCTCCATCTGTCTGTTCATTGCATGTGTTCTCTCAGAACAAGTGATTCAAGAGAGAGAGTGCACCCACACTGCAAGATTTGGTCTTTTTATAACCCAATCTTGATAATGGCCTACCATTATTTCTGCCATATTCTGTTCATAAGAAGCAAATCACTGGGGCGCCTGGATGCCTCGGTCAGTTAAGTGTCTGCCTTCTGCGCTCTCATCATGATCCCAGAGTCCTAGGATCGAGCCCCAGGTCAGGCCCCTGCTCAGCAGGGAGTCTGCGTCTCCCTCTGCTCCTCCCCCTCTCCCTGCTCATTCTCTGTCTCCCTCTTTCATATATCTGTGCTCTCTCACTCTCTCAAAATAAATAAAATCTTTAAAAAGAGAAGCAAGTCACTAAGTCCAGCCCACAGTGAAATGGAGAAGTATCAAAGAATTCATGGACATATTTTAAAAACCATCAGAGGGCATTTATGCCCCCTAGCCATAAATTATTTGCATTTCTTCCATGTGCAGAATGCACTCATCCCCTCCCAAGGTCCTCAAAAGGCTCATCCTATTAAAGCATCCCCTCAAAGTCCAGAATCTCACTATCTAAACCACATCAGGTGTGCATAAATGTTCTCAGCATCATTCGTTAGGTAGAGCTCCTCGAATTCAGTCTTTCTCCCTCTATAGACTTGTGAAACTAAAGGAACAGTATATTTGCCTCCCATACACCCAACATACTGTGGTGGGACAGGCAGGGATAGCTGCTCTAGCTGTTTCTATTCAAAAGGAAGGAAAAGAGGAAGCACAAAAGAGTCACGGGTCCAGTGGTCCACAAAAGGGGCCACTGGTCTACGGCAATTCTGAAATCCACACAGGAAAATGTTTAAAGTTCCTTGATTATGTCTCAAGGTCTGGGAATAATTCTCCATGGTGCTGGGTCTTCCCCCTGGGAACTGGTTTTTACTCTGAGTCATCCTTCCATTTTTATGAAAGATGGTATGCATTTAAAACTGATTAGTTTTCTCAATTGCCTTCCTGACAGTGGAATTTATGGATCCAGCAACTCCATATCATTTTATATAGTCTCTGTCCCTTTTTGTCCAGAAATATTTTTCACATTTAACTGTTTTACAAACTTTGCAAGTATTCTGTGAATCTTCATGGGTTTCACTTTCAATCTATGAGACAAAAGCCACACCTTCAAATCTCTTTAAGATAAACCCTTCTCTACCTCGAGTTTCTGATGAGAAGCTGAGAACACTAAGAAGTGTTCTTAGACTTGTTAGAATTCCTAGTGTTTGGTTGAAAGGATCCAGGAGACACAACGTAAACACTTTAGAGGACCTTCACTCTGACACAAAAATGCTCTGAATGTCCAAGTTCAATCTCAATGAGTTCTTAACAAAGGATTTTATAGTTACACCTTTGGCTTCATCATTATGCCATGCTTTCCTGAAAATGCCCCATATTTCATTTTTGTTCTGATGCAATTTCTTCTTAATTTTAGCATGAGTTTACAGAAAAAGAAGCTTAAAAGGTCCAAAGCCATCAGGTCCTGGCTGCTTTTTGTAAACAGCCTCCTTTAGTTTCTCCCCCTCCTTTCACATTTTCTATAAGCAAGAAAACACCAGGTAGCAACTTCCAAAATTTTTGGAAATCCCCTTAGCTTGATGAACCAGTACATTGGGCCCATTTTCTATAGCAGACAGCAGTCTTGCTAAATTTAATGTCAATGTATTACAAAGATTTTCTTTTCTTTAGTTTACAATATTTACCTCATTTTTCTACAACCCCTCAGCTATAGCCTAACCCAAGCTCATATGGCTTAAACTAAAAGCCTTTTCAAAGTATTAAAGAAATTACATTTGTAGTTTAAAAACTTTGGAAAAAGAAATCTCTAGTTCCTGATGCTTTCAGTGATTGCTAAACATTTATTTTTAAAGTAACACCAATTCTACATAATCTTTCCCAGAAAATAGAACTTTGCAACTTAATTTATGAAGCTGGCATTACCTTCATACGAAATCCAGAGAAAGTCAGTACAAAAAGTCAAAATACAGATTAATATATATCATGAATATAGATATAAAATCAACAAACTATTAGTAAAATGAATTCAGCAATATATCAACAGAATAATGTAATATGGCCCATGAGATGTATTTGAGGAATGCAAGGCTGGTTCAATATTCTAAAATCAATCAATGTAATCCATTATAACAACAGGCTACAGAAGAAAACCTGTGTGACTATATCAACTGATGCAGAAAGGGCATTTAACAAAATTCAGCATCTGTTTATGATTAAAACTCTCAGCAAACTGAAATAGGAACAGAAGTGAAATTCTTCAACTGGGAAAAGAATATCTGTTTTTTAAAACTACAGCTGAGAATGGAAGACTGAATACTATCCCTCTAAAATTGAGACCAAGGCATGGATGTCCACGCTCACCACTCCTATTCAGCATAGTATTGGAAATCCTAACCAGTGCAATAAAGCACTTAAAGGAAATATAAGTAATACAAATTGGAAAAGGATATATAAAGCTGTCCCTGTTTGCCAATGACATGATTGTCCATATAGATAATTGTCAAAATAAATGCAAAATAATTCCTAGAGTAATGAACAAGGTCACAGGATACAAGGTCAACCCCAAAAATTGACTGTATTTTTATATACTAGCAATGATCAACTGGCAACTAAAATTAAGATTCAATACCAGTTACATTAGCTCCCAATGAAATATTTAGGTGTAAGTCTAATCAAATATGTACAGGATCTGTATGCTGAAGACCACAAAACAGTAAAAATTAAAGACCTCAGTAAATGTAGAGATATAGTGAGTTGGAAGAATAAGGATATAAGAAGTGACAATTCTGCCCAAATGTTCTTTTTGTGTATAGCAATTCCTATCAACATCCCAGCAGAATTATTTTGTAAATATAGACAAATCGGTTTTTTTTTTTAATATACATGGAAACCACAGAAGCAAAAATATTGACAAAAGATAATAAAGTCTAAATACCACCTGAGGACTGAATACCACCTCATATTAGGGTTTAATCCACAGCTACAGCAACCAAGAGATTGTGGTATTCCATTGATCAATGGAACAGAATAGATAGAGCCCAGAAATATTTTCCACACAAGTACAGTCAACTGATTTTTGACAAAGGTACAGAAGCAATTCAATGGAGAAAGGATGATTTTTTTCAACAAATGGGGTCAGAACAACTGACACCAAGAACAAAATAAAAACACTCGACTTGAATCTCATATCTTATACAAAAACTAATCCAAAATGGATCATATATTTAAATATAAAATGTAAGACTATAAAACATGAAACTTCTAGAAGAAAATACGAAACAAAATTGTTGGTCCTTGTAACTTAAAGTTAAACAAAGAGTTCTTAAACATGCTCTTTGGAAAAGAACAGAGTGCTTTCCTAGAAACAAATAAAATAATAATAAATTCATTAAAAAGTAATAGATTGGGCTTCAGTTAAAAGCTTTTTTCTTTTTCCTGAAAAAGATTGTTAAGAGAATATAAAACTGGGCCACACAGACTGGGAGAAAATATTTGAAAACCACATATCTGACAAAGGACTTAAATCAGAATATTTTTAAAAATCTTTGAATTTACTACTAAGAAAACAAACAATCCAACTAGAAAATGGGGAAAAAAACTAGAAAAGCAAGTATATGCCGAATAAATAAGTGCATGAAAATGTATTAAATATCATTAATTGGTAAAGAAATGCAAATTAAAACCATGATTAAATATCATGAGATGCCTGTTAGAATGGCTAAAATACAAAATACTGACAATTCCAAGTGCTAACAAGGATGTGGAATCAAATGGAATTGTCATACATTAAATGAACTGTTGAATGGATCTCAGAGGTATGATGCTGAATGAAAGTCAATCTCAAAATGT
Organism: Neomonachus schauinslandi; assembly: GCF_002201575.2. NCBI lineage: Eukaryota > Metazoa > Chordata > Mammalia > Carnivora > Phocidae > Neomonachus > Neomonachus schauinslandi. The sequence goes on along the minus strand of NC_058409.1, from coordinate 21,428,974 downwards.
CATATGCTCTATTATTCCATTTACATACTATTTTTGAAATTACAAAATTATAGTGATGGAGAACGTATCAGTTGCTGCCAGGGATTAGACTTTGTATCTATGTAGAAGTGGCAAAAGGAAATTTCACTGTGATAATAAAATAGTTCTGCAGCTTAATCATAGCTATGGTCACACAAATCAATACATGATAATATTTCACAGAACCACACACACACACAGCTGGTGAAATCCAAGTAAAATCTGTAGTTTATTTATAATAACAACATATAAAACATGTAAAAAATAAACATATAAAAAATAACAATCTTTTATATCAATATCAATTTCCTTGTTTTGATAATGTGTTATGGTTATATAAGACATTATCACTGATGAAAAGTGGATGAAGTGTGGATAAGAAATATTTGTATTATATTTACAAATTTTGTGAGTACAAAATTATTTCAAAATAAAACCTGAAGTAAACCTTCTTCAAGGTACTTTAGGCTTTCACTAATACACTCCCCAATGCTTACTACCCAGCTTCAAGGCACACTCACAATTTTTTTAAATTTTTTAAAAAATTTTATTATGTTATGTTAATCACCATACATTACATCATTAGTTTTAGATGAAGTGTTCCATGATTCATTGTTTGTGTATAACACCCAGTGCTCCACGCAGAACATGCCCTCTTTAATACCCATCACCAGGCTAACCCATCCCCCCCGCCAGAACCCTCAGTTTGTTTCTCAGAGTCCATAGTCTCTCATGGTTTGTCTCCCCCTCTGATTTCCTCCCCTTCATTTTACCCTTCCTACTATCTTCTTCTTTTTTTTAACATATAATATATTATTTGTTTCAGAGGTACAGGTCTGTGATTCAACAGTCTTACACAATTCACAGCACTCACCATAGCACATATTCTCCCCAATGTCTATCACTCAGCCATCCCATCCCTCCCACCCCCCACCATTCCAGCAACCCTCAGTTTGTTTCCTGAGATTAAGAATTCTTCATATCAGTGAGATCATATGATACATGTCTTACTCTGATTGACTTATTTCATTCAGCATAATACCCTCCAGTTCCATCCACGTCGTTGCAAATGGCAAGATTTCATTCCTTTAAGCCACATTCACAATTTAAGTTATTGTTATAGAAATACCTACCTGAAGGGGAGCCTGGGTGGCTCAGTTGGTTGGACATCCAACTCTTGATTTTGGTTCAGTTCATGATCTCAGGGTCAGGAGATTAAGCCCCATATCAAGCTCTGTGCTCATCACAGAGTCTGCTTATCCCTCTCCTTCCACTCCTCCCCTTGCTCTGGTGGTCTCTCTCTCTCAAATAAATAAATAAAATCTCAAAAAAAAAAAAACCCTACTTCAAGATACCAAATATGTAAGAGCTATGTACTGCTACACAACAAATTACTCCAAAACTTAGCATCTTAAAAAAACACTTACTTGCTAACACAATCTCTAAGTGTTAAGAATTCAGGGAGGGCTTATCTGGATAGTTGTGGTTTAAGATTTCTTATAAGGTTGCAACTCAGAAGGCGGCCAGAGCTGCAGGCCACAGTCACTGATGACTTGACTGGCCTGAAGATTCTGGCTTCCCTTGAAGCAGCTATCCAAGAGGGAGCAAAATAGTATACCCAAGAAAGAAGCCACAGTGTTTTGATAACCTAACCATGGAATTGATAACCCATCATTTCTGCCACAGTCTATTTGTCAGACATGGGTCACTAAGTTTAACTATGTGAAGGGAAGAGAATGAAATTCTACCATTTGATGGGAGGAATATCAAAGAATTTGTGGACATATCACAAAGAGAACTCTGGATGTTTGCTGAGAAAATTCTGAAGTAATTGTCTGTGTTCTGATTTGTGCAGGTATATGAAGAAAGTACCAACAGTGTGGTGGGGTGGGTGGGAAGCAGAAAATAGACAGAACAATATTTCAACTGCTGCATATTCCCACAAGCTAGAGTAGAAGAACCTCATAATTCAAAGGCCATTTGATAGTGCTCTCAGAAAATTATATGCTAAGGAGTGGGGCTAAATTAGCCCTGTAATTAAAACTGATTTGAACTCATTCCAACAAGGCTTAAAAGTAAGCCTCAAAATGATACATCTGATTCCAAGTAACTTAACAGCCTACTAGAACAAAATCCATCGTATTTAAAGAAATAATAATAATAAGCATCAAGGATGAAAAACTCTCATCCTGTGGCATACCATATAAAATTACAGGCATGCAAAAAGCAGAAAAATATTACCTATAACAAGGAGGAAAATGTCAGTTAATAAAAATAGATCAGGCATGACAGAAATAATGGAATGAGCCAACAAAACTATGAAAGCAGCTCTGAAGATATGCTGTAACTTCACAAGAAGATAGAGAAAAACATGAACTTGATGAGGCGGGACATAAAAAAGACTCAACTGTAAATTCTAGAGATTAAAACTACAATATTTCAAATGACAAACACACCAAGTGGATTGAAAACAGATAAGACCCTCAGAAAGAAAGATTAGTGAACCTGAAGACATAATAATAGGAATTATTCCAAGTGAAGCAGAGACAAAACGAACAACACAAAACCAAAAAACAAGAAGAAATGTCTTGAACATTGGTGAGTTGTGGAATAATGACAAATGATCCAACATACGAGGAACTGCAGTTATAGAAGGAGAGAAGAAATAGAAGGGGAAGAGAAACTATTTGAAGAAATTAGGCTGAAAATTGTCCAAATTTGTTGAAAACTACAACTGTATATGTATATATATATATATATATATATGCAAGCAGTGCACACATAATCAAAATTATGCCAACACATATCTTAGTCAAATTGCTAAAAACAAAAGACAAACAGAAAATCTCAAAAGCAGCCAGAAAAGGAATGACACATTATGTAGAGAAACAAGAATAAGAATGACAGCAAATTTCTCAACAAAACCTATACAAAATGGGACAGGGAGGTGGGGGAGTGGGAATCCTTGAGCAGATACAAATTTTATAAACCTTTTCTCCTAGTTTGTGGCTTGCCATTTTATTTGCTAAACAATATATTTTGAAGAGCAAACACAATTTAATTTCTGTAAGGTCTACTTTATTCATTTATCCATTATGTTTTATCCTTTTGGTTTCCTATTTAGGAAATTTTTGCATAACTCAATATCAAGTGTTTCTTTTTCCTACATTTTCTTCCAGAAGTTTTAATTTTTTTTTTTTTAAGATTTTTTATTTATTTATTTGACAGAGAGAGACACAGCGAGAGAGGGAACACAAGCAGGGGGAGTGGGAGAGGGAGAAGCAGGCTTCCCGCGGAGCAGGGAGCCCCATGTGGGGCTTGATCCCAGGACCCTGGGATCATGACCTGAGCCGAAGGCAGACACTTAACGACTGAGCCACCCAGGCACCCCTTCCAGAAGTTTTAAAAGCTTTCCTCTTACATTTACCTAAATGTAAATGCAACCCATTTTTACATAATTTTGGTAGATAAGGTGAGAAAGGGTTCATATTTTCACATATGGATATCTAACACCATTAGTGATTATAGAAATAAACATTAGGTCCAAATTAAAACCATCAACAGATAATACTACACACTCATTAGACATTAGATTGGAGAATATTTAAACTATTTGTAATACCAAATGTTTGCTAAGATGTGGAATGACTGGAACTCTCATGCATTACTTATATAAATGCCAAATGGTATAGCCATTTTGAGAAAAAAACTTGACAGATTCTTATGTTTCCTAAATATATATTTACCATACAACCCAGCAACTCAGTCCTAGATACTTACTAAGACAAATGGATATGTGTATATCCAAAGGACTACTGGCATTTTCATACCAGCTTTATTCATAATTGCCCCAAACTGGAAGCAACCCATATGTCCATGAAGGGGTGAAAAGATAAACAAGTTCCCTGTACCCTTGCAGTGGAATTTCACTTAGCAAAAAAAGGAAACAAATTTCATGTAATTATACGTAATGATGTGGATGAATCTCAAAAGCTTTATTCTAAGTGAAAGTTATGTGAAAGTCTACAAAAGAAAAAATTAAAGTGATAGATAGGCTATCAGTCCCAGGTGCCAGGAATGTCTGGGCGCACAGAGGATAAAGGAGTATGAGGAACTTTCTTGGGTGACAGAAATATTCTGTATGACGATTATACTGGTTACACAACTGTGTTTTCCAAACTTGTTCCAACTGTACCCTTAACATCAGTGAAATTTATTTTATGTGAATTATAACTCAACAAACCTATGTGAGGAAAGACTTCAGATGAATATGTGACATTCCCAATGCTTCAATTTTAGGTATCAATGAGTATATGAATAGCAAATATGGATTTTCCTCCAGGGTTCCCCAGGTAAGTAAGAGCTACCACCATCCATCCACCCAGATGCTCCAACCATGAGCCCAAGAAGCCATCCTTGACCTATCTCCTTTATCACTAACATCCCATCAGTCATTATTAGGTCATGGCACTTTTTTTTCTTTAAGTGGCCCTTAAATGCATTTACTCTCTCTAGCATTTCTAGTCCTAACCTGATGCAGCTGTCTCTCCTTGGAAACATCATAAATCCCAAGGTGCCTATCTAGTGTTCAACTTGTCTCCACCACAATCCCGTCTTTAGCCTACCGACAGAGTGGTGATTTCAAGTGAAAATGATACCCTTGGAATGAAATCCTTCAGTGGTTTTCCATTGTTCACAGAACAAAATTCAACATCCTTAACGTAACCTAAACGCTTGGGTCATGTTGAGTCCTTTCATATCTTCTGTTCCATCCCATTCTACTCTTCTAATTTTGATCTCTCTAAATTCTTAAAACATACTGTGATTTCTCCAGTCTCAAGACAGCACTGCTGTTCCTTCTGCCTGAAACATATGCTTTCTCATCCTGGGCATTAGCTCAGGTAGCACCTGCTTATTCTTGACACATAGCTCTTCTCTTCTCTTCTGCAAGCATCCTAAGTACCAGTTAGGTCTCATTGCGCTCTGCCATAGTAGGATTTGACTTCCTGCTCAAAGTCATCCCTGATCTAGCATTTATTTGTAATTGTCTTTTCAATATCTGACTTGGCCCAAATCCCTTGAACTGCCCCACAATTCTTCTTTCTATGAATAATCACTGCGTGCCCCTCAGACTATTATAAAACAAAAACATATTGACAAGTCAGTATAATACTATATGACAGACAAAATTAAAAAATATAAATAAACATAGCCTTCTCCCTCTCTTGCCTTCTAAGAGACAAGCTAAATTCCTCCTGCTCAGCACATGGGCCAAGCAGTTGGTTAATTGGATGAAAGCCTATCTTTCAAATTCATGTAGTGCAAAGAACTTTTTTATTAGAAAAAATAACATATCTGGGAAGGAAGAGGTAATTAGAAAGAGAGGATCCTATGAAAACTAGTTTTGAGAGTTTCATTGAACTTTTGGATAAAGTGAAACAAAGTGTTACAGCGGCAATTCTATGCTGTGATGAATGGGCTTTGGAAAGATAGATAAATGAAGATTATTATAAGTTTTGGTTATGTGTTATATGAACTTTACAGCATTTTATTTTTTTATATTTATTTATTATGTTCAGTTAGCCACTGTATAATATATCATTAGTTTTTGATGTAGTGTTCAATGATTCATTAGTTGCATATAATACCCACTGCTCATCACAACACGTGCCCTCCTTAGTACCCATCACCCTGTTACCCCATCCCCCCAACCCCCTCCCCTCTGAAACCCTCAGTTTGTTTCCCGGGGTCCATAGTCTCTCATGCATGGTTCGTCTCCCTCTCTGATTTCTCCCCCTTCAGATTTCCCTCCCTTCCCCTATGGTCCTCCGTGCTATTCCTTACATTCCACATAAGAGTGGAACCATATGATAATTGTCTTTCTCTCCTTGACTTACTTCACTTAGCATAATCCCCTGCAGTTCCATCTATGTCCATGCAAATGGTGGATATTCATCCTTTCTGTTGGCTGAATAATATTCCATTGAACTTTACAGCATTTTAAATAAACATTTTATTGCTATTCTTCTGGAGGAGTGTAAATATGGGACTTGCATTTTATTTGTGACTACGACATGATGGCATGAAGTGTCTCAGGTTTATCTGGAGTTTAAACAAAACTCAACACAGGAATTGGTTCTACGTAAGCAAGTATTTTAGGTTTTTTTTTAATAGTAACTGAGGCCAAGATTAAAATCTAAAAATGGGACTCCTCAATCCTCAAAATAGTGAAGTCCATCAGAATAAAGTTCTTCAGCTTCATCAACCCCGAAGACCATACTTTAGGCTTCTACATATACCACTTACATGTGACGTGGCAAGTTTCCGTGCCACTGGAAGTTTACAGAATTATTCTCAGACAAAAAGGACTCTTAGCAAAAAAAAAAAAAAAAAAACAACTTAGAAAAATCCTCCATTTGTTGACTAGTGATCTAAATAAAAGTAGAATTTCATCTTAGTGGGCTGTGAGGGACATTTCCTTTGTTGAGGTTTTGGCTGCCCATCATTTGACCTCCCTTCACTTTGTCGTGAGAATCCCCCTGTTGAGAACATGCTGGGATGGGAGGGTTCTCATTCTCCTTATCCAGTGGGGAGCAGGCTCATGACCTAGGGTCTAGCTAATTGAATGCTCATAGCTGGAGAACTGGAACAAGTAGCACAAAGGAAAGGAAAGCAGTTTGGAATTCCTTTCAACAGCAGTGACCAGTAGCTACGGTGGTGGTCCCGCCAGTACTTTGCTCAGTGTCCCGAGCCAGCTGCACAAGCATCCCACCCAGCTATTCCAGAGGTTGGGCCTTGGCTATAATGATACTGCCCAGCTTCCTGGGGTTTCTGCCTGCTTTCGGAGCTTGGTTTTCTAGCCTTCCCATCCATTAAGCTACACGAGGACATGATTTCATCAAACTCTTTTCTGCTAAAGCTAACCAGAATCCAATTCTGTTGCTACAAGCAAGATCCGTAACTGAAATCGTTGTCACGGAGTAGGGTGCAGTCCAAACAACCTCAGAAAAAGCTAGGGCGTTGTACATAGCTCGGGTTGGAGGCAATGAACATTCTGTAGGTATTCATCAGTAGGAATCTGTCAGTCCATGGTACACAGTGACAAAGTTTCTCTTTAAATTATTGTCTCTGGTCTACTGGAATGAAGTGTGCACTAAGATCACAATTTTCTGCAACTATATATTTACCGTATGGAATTTAAGAAGTGGGGGTGGGGGTGGGGGGTGGGGGGGTGGGGGGGTGGGTACCTGCTTCTAACAGTCCTATACAAGGTCGGTGAACAATTCAAATTCCAAAATTCTTGGCACAAAACACTTGCTGAATTCCAGGCCTATGAGTGGACTGAAAGAGTGTCTAACCTCTATCCATTCTAGAACTTCCTTGGGTTGTTAGGAAGAAGAAATCCTAAGGGCAGGAGATTAGAACACAGGAGGAAATTGATCAAGTGAGTTGTGTGCCCCCTGTCCCCGCTCCCCAAAGGCCTAGAAGCTGCTCCTTTCTTCAAGGCCTTGAAAAACAAATCTATGAGAGGACTAGCATCATCTCTGAAAATACATTAGTGACCGTTCTCCAAAGCTGCAAATTCTATTGTGGGCTGCCAGTGAAATGGTCTCTCTGACCCTAATAGGGCAACTCGGACCTTGGGTGACAAAATGGATCCTAACGTCAGGGGCCAGCCTCTGGTTATCAGCAATATAATCTAAATGTCCTGGCCCACAGAGATTTCGGTGATTTCTAATTTATCGTAAGATTATTAGAAGGCAAAGGGGTGGGCTGCTTACTAAATCCTGCTTGATTTATGTTTAAAAACAGAATGAACAAACAAAAATATCCACTATGGGCGCCTGGGTGGCTCAGTCGGTTAAGCGACTGCCTTCGGCTCAGGTCATGATCCCGGAGTCCCGGGATCGAGTCCCGCATCGGGCTCCCTGCTCGGCAGGGAGTCTGCTTCTCCCTCTGACCCTCCCCCCTCTCATGTGCTCTCTCTCATTCTCTCTCAAATAAATAAATAAAATCTTTAAAAAAAAATATCCACTATGTCTAAAAATCCATTATGACAGAGGAGCATGGTCTTCTTACCAAATTCGTATACCTGGCTCAGTACATAGCCCCAGCCCTTTGAATGAAGGGAAGCCTGGATACCCCTGAGAAGACCTATGCTGACATTGTCTATAAGCTGCCAGAAAAGAACTTGTAAATATTTACTAAGATTACTTTGCTTAGAGAAATAGAATATGCCCAGATCTTTTGAGTCTTATTGTTGGACACTAATTCTAACAAAACTCTAATACCTGGGGGCGCCTGGGTGGTTCAGTCCGTTAAGCATCTGCCTTCGGCTCAGGTCATGATGTCGGGGTCCTGGGATCAAGTCCCGCAATGGGCTCCCTGCTCAGTGGGGAGTCTGCTTGTCCCTCTCTCTCTGCCCCTTCCCCTGCTCATGCATGCTCTCGCTCTCTCTTTCTTGCTCTCTCTCTCTTAAATAAATAAAATCTTTTAAAAAATAAACAAACAAAAACCCCACTAATAACTGATGACCCAACATCCACTGCAATTTACTTGTTAGTGTTTGGGCTTCTGAAAGTCACAAATGAATTTCAACCAGAGTCTGCTTACAAGAGGCCCAGCGAAATCCTGAATTCACACTGTGTTAGACTACGGTAACTCTCAAATGTATGATATGTAAATATATATCATGCTTCAGTACAGTGTAACGAATACAATTCTCAATATATAATGGCTAAAACACAATAGAAATATTTCTCACTTTTGTAAAAGTCTGGGCAGGTGTCCCTTATACTTTAGGACCCAGGGTCCTTCCCTCCTGGGGTTCTTCATGTCCCATACCCTTGCTGCTTGTACCCCACCTATGAAGGGGAGGGCACATGAGGAGGCAGACATGTTTCCAGAAAAATACTCAGCAGTGGTACACATCATGCCTGTTTACATTTTTTTTGGCACAATCTGATTATAGGATCATCTCTACACGCAAGGGAGGGTAGGCAATATTGCAGCCTAGCAATCTCTGTCACAATGCTGTGTTTTATCCTCCACTTGCTGAATATGTACTAGGAATAGAAATACTGAGAACTGGCAGAATTCCCACATTAGTTTCCTATCACACAGGGTAAGGGCTACTGTGATAAGACACCAAGTGGAAACCACTGGAACCCTCCTCCAAACCCAAATTATGAATCAAAGTAATCTTGAATTATTGTCCAACTATAGGGATTAGTGCCTCTATCAAAGACTTAGAAGATGCAAAGTTGGTGACTTTTTTTTTTCATATTTCTATTTGGCTCACCCAAGAAGATGACAGATGGGCCCTGGAAAATAAATGACCATTGCATATTTAATTAATTTTAGCTGCAATTCTAGATGTGGCCTTTTTACTTAAGCCAAGAAATATAGCCTCTGATAATTAATAAGCAGCTACTGATTTGGTCATATTTTTTTCTTTATCCATATTAATGTAAGGCGATGGAAACAATTTGTTTTAAAGAGATCAAAGTACAAATTCCTCCTGGATTATGTCTACCCACTAATGTTTTCTGTAATTTGGTCCACAGGGACCTTAAACTTTTTATTCCTCCAAGCGACATAATGTTTTTCCTTAAATTAGTAATGATGCTGATAGAACACAGAGAGGATGACATAGCTGGTCTGGACAGAAAGCACATATATTAAAGTGTAGGAGGTTAAGGGCCTACCACTTCTGTTAAGTTCCTGGGAGTCCAGCAATTTGGGGCATGTCAGGATCTCCCTTTCAAAGTAAAGACTTATTTTGCTCTACCTTGTACCCCACCAATAAGAAAAACATTTTGTGGGTTCTTTGGATTTTGGAGAAAACATACACCTCCTTTGAGTTTGCTTTTCCAACCTATTTACTAGTTGATCCAAAGGATGACATAGTTTGAGTATACTTCAGAGCAATCAAAGTTTCTACAATTGGTCTTGTTATGGTGCAAATACCTCTTCCTCTCTACCCTATAAACCCAGGAAATTAAGCTAAGACACCCAGGCATGTGTGTATTATCTCATCCTTGTATGGAGTGGTAGCAAGCCATGATTAGAAAATCAAAATGGGGGCGCCTGGGTGGCTCAGTTGGTTAAGCGACTGCCTTCGGCTCAGGTCATGATCCTGGAGTCCCGGGATCGAGTCCCGCATCGGGCTCCCTGCTCAGCAGGGAGTCTGCTTCTCCTTCTCCCACTCCCCGTTTGTGTTCCCTCTCTCGCTGTGTCTTTCTCTGTCAAATAAATAAATAAAATCTTTAAAGAAAAAAAAAGAAAATCAAAATGGAAGCCCTTACAAATCTGGAGCATTGTCAAGTCCTCTTCTGCAAATAATTATTCCCTTCTTTAAAAAAAACTCTTGGCTGTGGCGCCTGGATGATACCGTCGGTTAAGCGACCAACTTTTGGTTTTGGCCATGACTAAGACTGAATATACCTGACTACGAAATGGCAAATGTTCAGATAAACCGAACTGCCCATCACGAATCAAGTGCTATTTTGTTCTACTGGAACATTAACACCACAAAGCAAGGGACTGGCCTGTCTTGCTCACCAATATCCCCTAGATTATGGAATAATACCAGGCATGTAATAGTTGTTTAGTAAATTCTTGCTGGTGGATGGAAGAAAGGAAGAAGGAAGGGAGGGAGGGAAGAAGGGAGAAAGGAATCTAGTTCAACTTGTCTAGAAATGCTCAGCAAAGAGAACTTGCATATACAGGACTGCATGCAAGCTGATGCTCACAGTCCCATTTTCGTAAACGATTCTCTCAGAAGATGAGCATGTTTGTTCACCTCACTGAAGTCCTTTCCACAAACCTTATCTGTTGTTCCTGGGAAATTCTCAAAGAGCAGTTGGTAACTAAAGAGGAATAAACTCAGCCGCGATTCACAGGTTTCTCTATGCACTTTGCTGGCACCAACCCCAAGTGGATTGTGGCATGGTACATCTCCACTCTGGAATCATCCTGAAGGACAGCAGGCTGCATTTCAAGCAGCACATCTTTTTTTTTTTTTTTTTTTTTTTGTCTAGCCAGCTGGAAAGAGGCATGGAATAAAGTTTCTATACTAATTAATGAACAGGGGTTAATGGTTTGCCAAGGTTGTAAGAAACTAGGAAGAAATCTGATGAAGGGAATGGTAAGAAAGTAGCCTGTGTAAGAATGATGGGTATGAACTTTTCCAAGTGGAAGTTCAAGAACTTTCAGGACTGGAAGACATGTGTCTGGTGTGAATGCTCCGCAAAGCTCCACTCTGTGAAAGAGGGGCTCATTCCCGGATTTTACAAAACAGCCTTCTCTGATGACATCAGCCAGCCACCTTTTTCTCCCCACACACATGGCTGATCAATAACCGCATTACTTAGAAGCACTGGGGGCTTGTATGGAACTCATCAACTTGCAGCATCTATTTCCCTCATGAAGGTTTATCCAGCTTCTACTACTGCTGATTGTCTGATATGCCAGTGGCAAAAACATCACTCATATTTGAATAATCTTTGGCCGGGGAAGCCTTTGAAACAATATAGAAAGGGTAAAAATGATCAAGAAAAAGAAAGACATTTGACTTCAATTATTTTACAATGTATATACTATAAAATATATTTTATAAAGTCAAAAGTGAATAAGACCAAGGGCTAATATTCCTAATATAAAGAGAACTCCTAGAAATTAATTTTAAAAGAACACCGGCAGTCAGGAAGAAAAATGGGTAAAGGACAGAATAAGCCATTGAGGAAAGAGAAAACAATTGAGAAACAATCATAGTGAGAAGTCGCTCAGCTTCACCACTAGGGTGAGTAGGGCAGATTGTTACAAAAAGATCCTGTTGTGATTCTTTTTTAATCTCCCCAAATAAAAAAAAATGGTAAGACTCAGTGCAGGTGAAATGTGACAGGTGGGAACAGTGTTACCTTGCTTCTGAGACCCTGTGTGCTAAGCCCTCTTTGGAAATGGTACTGGTCATCTATAGCAAAATTTAAAATGACACATTTTGTTGATCCCGCGATCCCACTTGAAGAAATGTGTCTTGGAGAGAAAGAAGCCCAGGCCCCTAAGGACATCACACAAAGTTTATGGCTCCATTGCTCAGAGTGGCACGGAACTGAATGAAAGCCTCTATGTTCGTTGTTAGGCAAATGACTGAATACTGCACATCTTACCATGGAAAATTCTCACTTTTTAAAAGCATTTATTTTCTTTCTACTGATATGGAAAAAAGTATAGAGCATATTATTATATTAATAATATAATAATTATAAAAACTTTAAAAAGTCATAGTGCAATGTGTGTAGCACTTCCTCTGATATTTGGTGGGTGTATATATGCATATTAATATGCAGGAAGGAATGGCAGAACATGCAACAAACTCTTGATCTCACAGCAAACACAGGTGAATGTATGTAAAGCGTAATACAGCTATAGAGAGAGAAACATTTCATGATGTTTTCCATTTAATTCCCTATAACCTTAGAATGAATAAAGGAAAAAAATTACAAGTATTCAATGCTTCTCTGTTTTGTTTCTACTTTTACCTCATTGACTCATTAATGTTTATTTAGTGCAAGTGCAAAGAGAAAATCAGTCATTCTAGAATAACTGCCTTCTAAGAGAAGACTTTAAATATTAAATACCACAAATTGTTCAGGAAAAGCTCTTTTTTTCGTTTTGTTTTGGTTTGGTTTTTTTTACTATGACTTAGCTGTTAATTATTTGGGCATGTGTTTTAAACCTATGACTGATGATGCCCTTGAGGTTTTTTTCTTTTTCAGCTTGGGAGACATTTGTTTTAAATTTTTTACAATTTAACAAAAATACACTTGATCTGTAGAAGAAACTACCCTGGCTGGAATACCTCTTACTACATTAAGGTCACATATCATATGACTATTTAAATTAGAACCAGAAACTTACGTCTTCCTGTTTCTGGAAAGCCTTTCAAATGTTATCTCAGGATAATAAACTTAAAAAAATTCAAGAAAGATTATAAACTGGTTTTGCATCTCAGAAGCATACATATATGTGCTCAATCTTGATTTTTATTCTAAAATGCTTTCTGAAAAATTGTGGTGTTCTCTTCCATGAGGGCAACAATGTATTTCTGTTCATCTAAACAGTTAATTTATATCACATTAAACTCATGATTTTCAAACTTACAATGTGTAATTCTATACTATATTTACATGCCTAAATAAAAGATTTATTTATGTATGTATACACAATATACATACATATGCATGTATTTAAGATTACTTCAAAAGCTTTTTAAAAAAATTTTAAGGAAACCTTGCTCTAGGACAAAACCCACTTGTAAAAAGGCTCAAATACAATACAGAAAAACAGTCAGGTAAAACAAAGACATCAAACAGCTGTGAATAAATAGTGTGTAGGTAACAGATGTTAATTCCTTCTTTCCTGCCTTTTGTTATCCAACTAAAATAGTTCTCTGTTCTCTGAAAATGAGAAAACAATTTTTGTGCTTAAAATATTTTTATTATATTACAAATATTTATGGATTTAATTGCAAATTCTCTGTGAAAAGTTGTCATGGACTTTCAATGATCTGTACTTAAACGATATTAAAGGATTTATTATAAATTGACATGTGACTTGTTTAATGTAAACTACCATGAGAAATCGAAAAACGTTACAGTAATATATTTACTTTATATACAGTGTTTTATAAGAATGAAGGGGGAGAAATGAGGAGAAAAGAGAAATTTATAGATGGACATAAGCCCCAAAGCTTCACACTAACTGACCTAGTTTATTCAGATTCCCTTGGCTGTCTCAGTTCTATTATAAGCCCCAGGTCAGGGACTCAACAAATAATAAATAGTACTATTAACAGCAGTACCTGTGGGTAGACTTTGTATGATTACTGTTTTTTTTAATAGCACTATTCAGCAGAATACTAATTGGATTGTCATTCAAGATTTTCTTGATTTTGTCATGTGTATATTATGCTGAGGAGAAATGCTCAAATTGACCGTTTATACTTTTAAAAATATGGCTTAATGAAAAAGCAATTTAGTAAATTGTTGAGGGCTGTTTTATATCACAGAGTGTTGTCTTCCCATTAAACAAGTCCATTTAATGCAATTCCCTGGGAAGTTTAGTCTAAGCTGAAACACAAAATTGTTGCTGCCTGAAAGGTTGCATGCTTGCTTAATATGCAGAAGTTTCTAGAATAAGCATTCATAGCGTCAGATACAAACCTTTTCCCCAATCTCTACACCCAAATCCAATCACTGAAAATTAGTGGCATTATGCACAAAATAATTCAGATGTTTTGATTAAATTTAAGGAAATCAGTTTAAAGGTGCATTTACACAAACACACACTTAAACACAGTTGAGTCAGTAAAATACCTTTCTATTGGATTTGCATGTTTTTATTTATTTTATTACTCAAGCAATCCAAAAAAATACAAGTAGGTTTAAAACCCTTGCCCAGTAAAATCAGTCTGAGTTCTTGTATTGGTAAAAATGTAAGCTAAGGATATAAAACAAGGTAAATCCATTTTCAGAGATATGAAATATGATATATATAGAAAACATCATTTCTGAATTCTAGTATTTCCATTAGCTTTGATTCTTTCCTATATTTTCTGGCTCTAGGTTAAAATTGCTTATCTGTTCTTGCATGTTGTCTATCTTTTCTCTCAGAGCCTTTAACATATAATTCATAGTTATTTTAAATTCCTTGTCAGTTCCAGCCTTTGGTTATATCTGAGGCTCGTTTTGATAATGACTTTCTATCTTCAGACTGTGTTTATTCTTGACTTTTCAAATGCCTTGTAATTTTTGTTGGAAGCCAGACATATTGTTTAGTACAGATTCTGAGAGACATTTATCTTATGCTTGGAGATGGGTACACTTTTCCTTCTCCTGCATCTTTAGCGTGAAGGCTTGTGTTAATCGAGTTAAACACGGGGTGGGGTTTGAAGTCTGGTGTTACAATTATACCCTCCGTGCCCCAGAGGCTTCATATTCCTTTAGCGATAGCTCATGCTTCGGTGTGGGCTAGTTTACCAGGGAGCGCTTCTCGATGTCTGTGTGCTGAGAAGCTGTTTCTCACAGTTCTCCCACCTGTGTCTTACTGAGTGTTTGCTACCTCCGTGGGGAAGTGGGAGAGGAGGGGCATCCTCTGACGTTCTGAGTAAGCTTCGATCTTGGCAGCCTCTGTGAATTGGTGGAGCATGGCCTTCACAATTGCCCCTGTCCCTCTTCTACCTGTAGTGCTGGCCTAGCAAGTATTCTTACTCTGCCCCCAGGTAGAGCTTTTTTTCTTTTTCCTATTCTCTTCTGCTAGTTGAAATGAGTTTCCAGTGTAGTAAGGTGAGAACTATTCTTGCTCTTTCCCCTGCAAATTAAGCTTCTGCGCTATAAGAAAGACTGGGGGTGAGGAGTGGGGGTGGCATGGGAGAGTCTGGTTGTGATTCCTGACATTGCCTGTTGTTCCTTTCTCCCAGATGACATGACTAGGAAGCATTCTCAAGAGTCCCCTCAATATTTCCTTTGAACATCTTCTGAGATTCAAGGAGGAAAAGGTGCAGTCCCCTGGAGCTACAAACTCTGACACGAGCCCACATTTTAGCTGAATCTTCCTTCAAGGCTATATGGCATCTGATGATCTATGCCCCAGGGAAGCAAATACCTTTTTTGCAGTAAGGTTGGTTGAATGGAATGGAATGTGAGATCACATGCCAGTGGATCCATCATTCCATAAAACTTTAATTAGCAGTGCTAGCTGGGACCCTATGAGTAGGAAAGGCAAACCCAAATTCTGCATTTTTATCTATTCTTTGGAGAACAAATTGCTGGCCTTTCCAGAATGAAAGGGGTCAAATATAGTTAATGGCACCAGCTGACCAGTTGGTCTTCTCAAAGATTGGTGCCAAAATGGCGGATGATCGTTGGTATTTACTGTTGGCCATTTGGACCTTTTTCATTGGCTTTAAGTAGATCAGCTAGTAAGAGCAAATGCTGCTGGGCACAGAGCCTCCACCTCGGCCAACAAGACCACATTATTCATGTGCCTAATGTAGCAGCACTAGAGTGACCAATGAGAGAGATGAGCTGATGTCCTGGCTGGGTTATTTTTAAATCTGGCCTCTTCTATGAGGAATGTTTTCTTGTGAACATTAACATACAACAATATTCACACCCCACGCCCACTCTCTTCTGTCTATTTGTATGCTTCTACCTCATATTTCCTCGTACTTCTGTCTAATCTTTCCCTTTCTTTTCCTTCCAGGCCCCTGTCAACCATCCAAAGCACTGATCACTACCAATTAATCTTTTTTTTAAAAGATTTTATTTATTTATTTGAGAGAGCACGCGAGCAAGAGAGCACAAGCAGGGGGAACAACAGAGGAAGAAGGAGAAGCAGGCTCCCCGCTGAGGGACTCGATCCCAGGACCCCGGGACCAGGACCTGAGCTGAAGGCAGACGCTTAATGACTGAGCCACCCAGGCGCCCCCCAATTAATGAATCGTAATATATTATATATTCTAAATTTAGGCCTCTTTTCTTTTAACACAGTGCAGGTAGCCAGATTCATAATCTGAAGATCTACTAATTAGAAGGGTTTTCTCTACTGTCAACCAATGTTGCAGGCCACCCCCGAGTTAGGTGGTAAATCCACCATCAGTTTTGTACCTATATACTGAGTTACTTAGGCATGATCTGAGGGATAGATGCTGCCACAACTGGTGTGGTGCCTTGGGGATTAGGTACCTTCTCATGCAGCTTGCTTGCGCTCCCTGGCATTGCTTATGCCTGATCCTGGATGTTTCCCTTTCAAGTTATGATGAATTATTAATGGGCATGCCCAACTTATGAGATTCACCAACATGTGGGTCTGACAGGATCTAGCTTATGATAGGCACTTGTGGCCACATCCTCACTTAACAGCCCATAGTCAGGTGCTCCAACTCTACCAAAGCCCACTAACATGCCAGTGGTTGTTTCTCAAAACAAGAAATTCCATTGCAGATGGCACATGCAGAACCCCCAAACTCTTCACTGAGATTCTCCCAGTGGGACTTGCCATAAGCTCTAGACAGCCCCTTTCATACTACTGATACCTCCAACACCACAAAGGTCTATTGGATCTAATGGCCCAAGCTTGGACCTGCTGCAGAGGCCATTCCTTCTCCAGAAAGGAACACAGCCCTGCTGACCCTTTGATTTTGCCCCAGGACTTCGAACCTAACAGAACTCCAAAACAATAAATTGTGTTGTTATAACCCACTAATTTGTGGTAATCTGTCATGGCATCAATAGAAAACTAATGCAACGTACCGAGAAGTCAAAAACAGTAATTAAAATGTTAGTTCAACTATTTAGGACAACCACAAGCTATGATAGGAAAAATAAGAGTGTGAGTTGGGAGAGAGGGTACTAATCCATGTTCTTTTTAAAACGACCTATAGGGTGCTTGGGTGGTTCAGTCGGTTGAGCGCCTGCCTTTAGCTCAGGTAATGATCCCAGAGTCCCAGGATCAAGTCCTGCCACAGGCTCCTCGCTCAGTGGGGAGTCTGCTTCTTCCTCTGACCTTCCCCCATTTTGTGCTTTCTTTCTTTCACTCTCTCTCAGATGAATAGATGGAATCTTAAAAAAAAAAAAAAACTACCTACAGAACATTAGGAAAATAGTTCATGGATAGTGGGGATGGTGAAAACAATTGGGTTTATCATACAGATTTGACTAGAGTATTTAGAGAGTTGAGGTATAATATTTTGGAGAATGTAAATACTGATGGATTTGCATTAAATACATAATAGGAAGAGATTCTGATTAGAAACAGTATCATTCTTAGTAATGGAACAGACAACTTAAATACAACCAGCTGTACACGGTTTTTTCCTAGTTCATGCTGAAAAAAAAATAGGAAGAGGTAAGCATTAAATTCCTTTCTTTCCAAGGCTGGTTTCGAGCAGACTACTATTTTATTTCTTCTGACTATTATACTCCATTTAGTTAATATTAAATAACAAACCTGAAGCAAACATGTTTTATTTATGAATAATAGGCAAGCCAAATGTCATGTGGCAAATTACCTTGCTACAATGACAACCTCCAAGTACAGCACCAAGGAAGTTATCCCAGAGGACACAGAACAGGAAGGCTCACAGGCTAAATTCAAACACTGAGATCATAGTTAGAAGGCACAATGAGGAACAAGAGAAAACAGAGCAAGCTAACGCACATTGAACAGTGCATAAGTGGGTGCAAGGACCTTACTACCCGAATCCTGGGGTGTGCCATATTCATATGCCCTGCCTTTCTCTCTCCTACCTCTGCTTTCCCTGCTGATGATGTGATGACTGGTATCAGAGTTTAGCAAGAGGGCCCACAGGTAGAAGGTATCCTGGACCAATGACACAAACTTCCTTTATCAGAGAATCACAGGGACAAGTGTGCTTGGTCAGAGCTGGAACTTGTCAATTAGGCTTCCAAATGGCTTGGATTTTATTTGTATTTCTTGGGCAGAGGAGATATGGGCCAGAATGACTGTCGCCAGTGGGGGACCAAATTAAGCACTCATGAATATTGAGTGCTTCATACGTTTCATGTATATTTAGAGCATTCTCAGTATGTAGTGTATCACAAATATTTTGTACCTGGGGCCTCGTGAATATTAGATAAATTTTTTTGCTTGTTCTTTCTCCTTTCTTTTTCTTTAGTGAGTTAGAAATTATACGCAAAACTGCACATATTTAATGTGTACAAGTCGACGAGTATGGACACGGGCATACACCCTTAAAACCATCACCACAATCCAGGTAAGAGACCTAGGCGTCATCTCTAAAAAGTTTTCTTGTACTTCTTTCACTGCTGTTGTTATAAGAACATTTAACATGAGATCTACCCTCTTAACAAATTTTGAAGTGTACAATATAGTCCTGTAACTATAGGTGCTATATGGTATAACAGATCTCCAGAATTTATTCATCCTACATAAATGAAACTTTATGCTCCTTGAAGAACAACTCCCATTCCCTCCTTCCCTC
Organism: Neomonachus schauinslandi; assembly: GCF_002201575.2. Taxonomy (NCBI): domain Eukaryota; kingdom Metazoa; phylum Chordata; class Mammalia; order Carnivora; family Phocidae; genus Neomonachus; species Neomonachus schauinslandi. Next base: position 21,409,929 of record NC_058409.1, on the reverse strand, counting down.
AGATCCTGGCAAATACCCTTCTATTTTCTGCTTCTATGATTTTGACTCTTTTAGATACCTCATATAAGGGCAATCATGTAGTATTTGTCCTTCCGTGACCAACTTATTTCACTTAGAACAATGTCCTTCAGGTTCATCCATGTTGTTACAAATGGATCACAAGTGTTGGTAAGGATATGGGGAAATTGGAGCCCTTATACACTGGTGACAGGGATTTAAAATGTTGCAGCCACTATGAAAAACAGCATGGAGGTTCCTCAAAAATTAAAAATAGAACTACCATATGATCCAGCAATTCCACATTTACCTGAAGGAAACAAAAACGTTAACTCAAAGAGATATATGCACCTCCATATTCACTACAGCATTATTTACAATAGCCAAAATATGGCAACACACCAACGTCCACTGACAGATGAATGGATAAAGAAAATCTGATATATCCATACATTGGAATACTGTCCACTCCTTTCTATGTTTAGGATTACTAGGCTACTAAGTACTTATCAATATTGAACACAGCCTAGGAATTGTGCCTACGTCTAACAAAATCTTTGCTTACAAGCTACCTATACTTTATCTGTGTTTTACAAACCAGACCTATTCACATTTCATAATAAAATTCAATATTCTGAAAAGTAAATGTACACTACACCAAGCCACAGAATTTCCTTTCGTGTAAGGTGACATGACAGTGTTTTAAGAGTGCCTGGTTAAATATGAATACATTATAATTGGTCTGTAACATAGGAGCAGTCCATCAAAGCCTGGAAAAAGCTGCACAAGAATCAGAGACTTCCTTTCTCTTGGTAAACTGAACTGTAGAGTCAGAGGCATTTTCTTGGTAGTGGGAACAGAGAGCTAAAGAGAGGAAAAGAGACCATAAATGGCTGAGCACAGACAGAAACAGGATCCATGTATAAGCACAAGCTGAGGAGAACGTCACTGGAAAGAGTGAGTGATTAGTCTGGCAGAGGGAACAGAAACCAAAGGTGAAGATACATGTGGTAAAGAGATAGAAATGTAGTGGGTAAATATTAACAAGGTGGATATTGGTAAGCTTCTTATTCAAAGGGGACAGTTAGTAGGGTCCCTTTGGATTTTGAAAAACTGGCCAGTCCCCAAATTTTCTGAGGTCTAACTCCTCTGACAGTGGTAATTTTCAAGATACCTAGCTTGGGAGCTTTGTCTACACTCACATGAGATATAGCCCAGGGATTAAGATTCCTGTTGTCTAGTTTGTACATTCACTATAATGGAATGGACTTAATTTTTTTTCAAGATGTACCCATATAATGACCTGAATGTCTTCTCAGGAGGAATCATCTCAACTTTATTGACTATAGAGTATTATTACAATGTATCAAATAATTCCCACATAAATGTTTAAAGGACACCAAGCAATACTTGGTACATAGACTTTTTTTTTTCTTCAAGGTTAATGTAAACATCAATATAAATAAAGCTACTGTCGTACTTCCTTGCATTCTTCAGTACATCTAGCATATGGTGGTGATATTAGGAAACTGACATAAATGATAATGCTACAGCTTGGTAAAGAATTGGTTTTGGAAAGGATATCTGCCATTTGGAAAATAAATGGCAAGTGTACCATCATTCCCTCTTCCCATTCTATGGTTGACATTATTAATTAATCAGGGTTTTGTTTCTCCCCAAATCCAGATAAGTTCGTAGACATCTTCACAGCATTATATTTCAGGTCTCATTACTAACAGATCTAAGCCAGCACTTACAATTAAAGCTCTTTGCCATCAGCGTGTTATTTCTTCCTTTGGACGTTTGCCTTCCGTGCTGGCTGTTTTCTCCAAGTGATTAATGTAACCTCATTAAGTTAATGAATCTGGTACTTTAGCATTTCTTCAGGGATAAAAGAACTAAAATTATTGGCTATGTACTACTCCGTACACTAATACATTTTCTTAATTTATTAAAGGTGTTTATAAAAACTTAAGCATGATTTAGAAGATCTCAATCTCTAAATAAGTACCAACCCTTAGGCATTACTGAAGAAGAAAGGGAACCAAGAAAGCTTAAAAGAATTTATAGATAGCAATGTCAAAATTAAAAACTTTTAAAGACCAAACTCACCTCAAAGAAATAAAGACACTGGGAAAAACATTTGCAACATATGCAATATCCCAAAATGATTGATACATTAGTAAATAGAGTATTCCTATAAATAAATAAGAAAGTCCCTTGAATGACTGTTTATGAGGTGTTATTAGGAGCACAAAAGTGAGGCCACATGCTGAAATACTTTTTCCCCTACTTGTATACTAGAATAAGTCCATATATGTGCAGGGGGTTTTTTTGTTTGTTTGTTTGTTTTGTTTTGTTTAGCCTTAAGAATTCCCCTTTAAAGTGATAGTACACTTAAGAAAAAAGGTGATTTTAATATGCATGAGCTGGAATTGGTTGGAAACAAAAATGTGACAATTTCCATCTTCAGAGCCAGGTAGAAATGGGGAATAATTATGCAAGACCTATGTAACTTTTAAGTACTCTTCAAATATTTTTGTACTGATTTGTTTATTCCAAATGTCATAAGATCACATATGAGTCTAAGCAATATTAACCAATGGCTTATACCATCAGGCAGATGTGGATGATGGAAGTACACACCACTATGTAGCACTGTCTTCCCCCAAGCAAATGGTAACATGAATGTGGCCAAGACTCTGAATCTAATTAGAAATGTACAGGATAAATAAGGGTCAGTGGAACATAGTAAACCGCACCAAGAGAATGCAATCTACGAAATACACACTGTGGGAAACTGTACGTGATAAGCAACCTGTTTCTTCAGCGAGCAAAAACTGGAGTGAGGGAGGGTGAGAGGAAGAGAGACTCTATAGATTAAAAATAGAACAGGGCGCCTGGGTGGCTCAGTTGGTTGAGCGACTGCCTTCGGCTCAGGTCATGATCCTGGAGTCCCTGGATCGAGTCCCGCATCGGGCTCCCTGCTCAGCGGGGAGCCTGCTTCTCCCTCTGACCCTCCCCCCTCTCATGTGCTCTCTCTCTCTCTCATTCTCTCTGTCTCAAATAAATAAATAAAATCTTTAAAAAAAAAAAATAGAACAAAATAATAAAGCCAAAAAAAAGTATGAGGCATATCAACTAATCACAATTTATGCACTTTAGTTGGATCCTAATCTGAAAACAAATTATTAAAAAAATATGACAACTCAAGAAAGTGAGCCCTGATGTGTTCTTTGATGAGAATGAAAGTTTGTAGGTATGTTAATAATATCTGTGATGACCAATTGTACTGCCTTTTCCAGGACTGGGAGGTGTTTTTTATTTTATTTTATTTAGATTTTATTTATTTGACAGAGAAAGAGAGAGAGAGTACAAGCAGGGGGAACAGCAGAGAAAAAGGGAGAGGGAGAAGCAGACTCTCCAAAGAGCAGGAAGCCTGATGCAGGGCTCGATCCCAGGACTCCGGGATCACAACCCCAGCCGAAGGTAGACGCTTAACCGCCTGAGCCACCCAGGCCCCAGGATTGAGAGGTTTTTTGAGACTTGGAACTTCCAGTGCTAAAACCAAGAATGTCATGCACAGGGCGCCTGGGTGGCTCAGTTGGTTAAGCGACTGCCTTCGGCTCAGGTCATGATCCTGGAGTCCTGGGATCGAGTCCCACATCGGGCTCCCTGCTCGGCGGGGGGTCTGCTTCTCCCTCTGCCCTCTTCCCTCTCGTGCTCTCTGTCTCTCATTCTCTCTCTCTCAAATAAATAAATAAAAAATCTTTAAAAAAAAAAAGAATGTCATGCACAAACAGTGATTTCCATCAAAACTAACTGGGATAGGAGTTATGACATTGGTGGGGCTAGAAATAAACTCAGTAGGCTTTTGGAGGAGAACTGTTCAAGTGTAGTGTATGTTTGAAAATGTCCAATATTTTTAAAAAGTCACATGGACCAATATTGCTAGTATGTGGAAAGATGGAATGGATTTTACCAATATTCAGAAATTTCATGAAAGCATTATATCTGGATTTCTTTCTTTCTTCCTTTCTTTTGTTCTTTCTTTCTTTCTTTCACCAGTTTTTTGTTGTTGTTTAGTTTTTTTTAGGTAGGCTCCACTCCCAACGTGGAGCCCAACATGGGGCTTGAACTCACAATGCTGAGATCAACACCTGAGCTGAGACCAAGAGTCCAACACTTAACCTAATGAGCCACCCAGGCGCCCCTGGATTTTTTTCAAAACAGACAGAAAATGAGTATGAAACATACTATCATCCAAGATAATGCAATGCTAACTTTGCCAGTAAACTTGATTCTTGCATGTAATAAAATGAAATAGGCTGGTGATGACTTCTGAAAGTCCATCTATCATTGTAAAGTTTCTTGTGTTACAGTATTGCTAACAGACAGTATTTACTGAGTGCCAAGGCCCTGTGAGATCTCCTGACATAGTCCAAGTATGCAAATTAACCATGAGGAAGCAAGAGATTCTGTGTTTTTATAGAGCTCACAGGAGGAAGCACTCACTGATCCACATGTGTATCTGAATATGTGATAAGTGTATGCATTTATCCGAAATTTAACAAGATCTATACATCCACTAATATTGGAAATGGATGCTTGTAGGTGAATTTGACTGAAAGGGATAGCTTGAAAATTTTCACAGAATATGAGAATTTGTGGGAGTCTATTTCTAAACACTGCATGTATACCTTTGATGTGTGCTTTTCTTTTTATCCAGTTCTCAGAGTACAAGTGATGAATTGTATAGTTTACTTCTTTTCCTAACAATATTGAATCAACAATGTAAAAAATGAAGTTATCGTAAAATAGCTTTTATAATCAAATCAGTGGCTTAGTGATTTGTGTGGATCATGTTCCAAATAGAATAGTCTAGCATCAAAGTCCAAATTTCTTAGTGGAAGAAAATTAATTAATCTACCAGCCATCCTTCATTCAAATTGTGTGACAAATATCCTCCTTGCTCTGTTTCCCTCTTAGAATGGAGAAAGATTCCATTATTCTTGGCAGAATAAAAAAAAAAAAAACCACAGTATTACAGAATTATGTTTTTCAAATGCATTTATTCATAAAACTGGGATGTGGAAGCTTGCAGAACAGGTTTTATAAGACCACATGAGTTGTGAGAGCCTTTGCCATGTTACACACTGTAGGTGCTGTGTCTTTAAGCTGTTCTTCAGAGGCAAAGCCATCCAGTGCCCGAAATGGCACCAGAAAAGTTTGAAAACATCAAGGAGTGACAGAGCAATGGAGCATAAAAGTATGGGTTCTTATAGTCATCCTGAAAAATGGGCCAAGTCCCACGGGCTTCAGATTCATACAACCCTAGACAGTCTCTTTCTGTGAAGCATGGGCAAGGTGCTAGGGCAAGGTGCTTTCTGGGGGCTTCTCACTTTGTTGAATGAGGACATCCAAAAAGAAAAGGAAGGCTGAACCACGGAAGACTAAAGAGCCCCCGACCAATTTACTTGTTCTCAGAATTTGCCCTGCTTTAAGTTCCTGCTTTTTATTGTGACTTTCTTCTGCATTCTTTCTTAATCCCCCTCAGTTACTTGTCTAACCTGACCTACCCTTCTGTCAAAGCCAGCCTAACTGTTTCTCCTGAAAAGAGTCTGATGAGATTCCCTCGAGCAGTAATTACCTCTCCTTCCCAGATATTTTCGCAGGGCTCTCCAGAGACCTTTGTTATGGCATGTGTTACAGATAGCTTAAATCCATTATTTCTTATACGTGTGTATCTTCCACTGAAGTGGAAGTGACCTTTTTTTTTTAAATTATAATATTTACAACAGTTCTAATACCACAGAATATATTTTAATAATATTGGTGGAACTGAAATAATATATGGGAATTGGTTGCTTGCATTAGGGTCTCATTAGAAAAAAAACAGAGCTGGTAGACTATGCCTCAAAGTTTGTTGAGCACACACACACGCAAAGGAAAATGAGCGAATAAAATATATACCTGAGCTATTGATTTAGTTTACTTATCTTTTACTCATTCTACATTTAAGCTGCAAATTTTAGAACTCAGCTAATTAAAATGACTGATTCGTGGGTTACATATTTTCTTTTTGGAACGTGATATAAAAGTTATGGAAGTAACTACTCAGATGTAAAGTTTAAGTTAAGAAACCCAAGTTTCGAACATATCTTTGTCATTTGTTTAAACTTTAACTCAACATTATCAAAATGTTTACCGAATGTGCCAGGGTTATAAATGCAGTCAAATGTCAAAGTTTGTATTTTGCTCTCATCCCTTTTATTTCCATATAGGAAAAATGCTGTTTAAAAAGCCTTTCAGTTTACATTTCTAAATGATTTCAGAATTTTAAAGACTAGTTAGATAAATTGCTTTTAAACTATAAAACTTTGCATTCCAGACCAGAAACAATTGTCATACATCTGCTTTATGATAAAAGGATGGAGTTATATCAAGATCAAATTACGTTACCCTTTTCAAAACTGCTAACAAGAGGGTAATTACTATGTTTCTGTCATTTTCTTTCTCTATCCTGCCTCTTTGTTTCTTTACTTTCTTGCTCTCTGTCTCCCAGGTCAGCAAATGAAATAAACACAATTTTGTGACTGCCTTCCTGAATCAATTTAAACCTTTCCTGGGAATCAAAAGCATGAAACAAAAAGCCTGGCAAAAAGTATTTCACTTACTACTGAATCATTTTATATTTATGTGTATTATACTTCTAAATTATATTTGAAAGATCTATCGTTTCTCCTGTATGTCACAAGTTCTTGTTGGTATAGAGAGGCCAATGTAGACAGATAATTTTTTAAACAGTTTTAATGAGACATAATTCATATACTATAAAATTCACTCATCTAAAGTGTAAAGCATAAGTAAAGTATAAGTTTTCAGTTTATTCACAGAAATATACAACTATCACCATAATCTAATTTTAGAACATTTTCATCACCCCTAAAAGCAACCCTGTACCCAAAGAGCTTTCTCTTCCATTCTCTCTTCCAGCCCCCAGTAACTACTAACCTACATTTTGTCTCTATAGATTTTCATATTTTGGACATCTCCTATAAACAAATAATATAATATGCAGTGTCTTAGGACTGTTTTTTTCACTTTCTGTAGAGTTGACAAGATGCAGCCCTATTGTAGCATACATCAGTACTTCATTTCTTTTTTTGACCAAATAACATTTGTTGTCTGGATACACCATGCTTCTTTAACCAGTCATCCTTTGATATGAGTTGTGTCCATCCTTTGATGATTATGAATAATCATTAGTGTATGGGTTTTTGTTTGGGCATATGTTTTATTTCTTGGGGGCAGCCAGATTATTTGGGGAATTTTACAAGAATGTTCATGATTATAACTCTAGTTTGTCAGGAATGGTATAAAGAACCTATTCACAGAGAAACATTGTGAAACTTGACTCCTTTTTTTTGTACACAGCTAGATTTAGATGTCATATATAAAATGTGAAATTCTGTGTAGACAGAACATTCAGTGTTATAGTGGTAGTACCATAACCAGTTTTATTGTTAACAAAAGAGTAGAGTTCAAAAATAATGAGAAAGAACAAAGCAGGCAAATTAAATTACAACCTACTTCCCTTTTTTCATGGGCACTGACTTGGAGATACGGCTAGAGGGTCTGAAATAACAAGGTTCTCATGATATTGGTTGAATTGTATCTCCAAAATATGAATGTCATGAATTAATTAATTTATAATAAACAATAAAGAAAAAAGAAAGAAACGAAGTCAGAAACAGAATAGGGCTTATTCAGATTTAAAAATTAATATGTGAAGGGACATGATCCAGAGTTAACCTAAGAGACACCTGTGGTCACAGCTCAAGAACTCAGTTATGTCTGCGGGCACCTGGGTGGCTCAGTTGGTTGAGTGTCTGACTCTTGATTTTGGCTCAGGTCATGATCTCAGGGTCCTGAGATCGAGCCCCTTGTCCATCCGCCCTCTCCCCGCTTTGCGGGGAATCTGCTTGGGATTCTTTCCCTCTGCCCCTACAGCTGCTCACACTCTCTCTCTCTCTTTCTCTCTCAAATGAATAAATAAATCTTAAAAAAAAAAAAAAGAAAAAAGAACTCAGTTACATCTGGAGCCCTGGTGTCAGTTTAGCCATGACCACTAGGACTATGGCTGAGCCCTTCATGCCTCTAAGCTGCAGTTCCTTTCAAAATGAAAACACTGGATTGGAAAATTATGAATGAGTCAGGTGGAATCCACACCCAATGGCTTTAGAGCGAGGTGTTTAAAATTTCCAAACCAACATCCGAACTATTAAGAGAGTCCAAACAGATAGTTCTGTTCCCCACTTGACTTCCCCAAATTCTCTCCCCTTCTCCAGAGCTAGATCATTTACATATTTATACAGTTGGTTTGTGTGAATCTCAATATAGATTCAGAGACTGTTACAACTGGAATCTCAGTAATCATTGGGCCAGTGATGCAACACTCTCATTTTACTGGTTATAAAAACCAGTTACAACTTGTGCAAGGACACATCCCAGCAACTGGGGACCCAAACCTGGCCAGAGCACCTGGCTCTTCCAACTCCATCATGACACTTTTCCAAAGGATTCCTGGGAGTCCACTGATCCAAACTGTATCTGCAACTCTCACCACCACAGAGAGAGGACAACTATAGTTGTTTTTTTAAATAGAAACAAAATAGCATTGACTTACTACCTATTAAAAACAATAAGTTACTGACAGACACTAAGGTTTTAAGTAAAGGTTATCCCTTGCTAAATTCTTCCTTTTTTCAAACACCTGGAACATCAATCAATGCATCATTCTGAATGAAAGAATGGACTCTTTTTTAAATCACTCATATTGTGCAGGGAGGTTGATGTAAAAATCTACCAATGATTTTTTTTCCTTCTTAGAAACCCTCAGCTATGTCCTTTATTGATGCCACTGCTATTGAAGAAAAGAGCATTTACAAATTACTTGGCTTTGAGTAGTCACCTTCCGATTGATTGTTCTCTGCAAGGTCACACTGTGTTTCTCCTTCATAACAACTTCCACCATCTGTAATGATCAGAGTTACTGATGTGTTCCTTTTTTATCTGTATGTTTATAATCTGCCTTCTTAAGCTAAAATGCTCATTCTTTGGGTGACAGGAATTCTGCTTGCCTTGTTCACTGAGGTGTCCGCAGTGCTTAGCATAATGCCTGGTTCTTGGGTCAATACTCTTTGCTGAATGAAAGATATTAATACTTATATCAACAAGGAGTCTGCACAGGAGACAGTGAGGAGCTCCATAGTTTTCTGCATTCCCGCGAACATCTGAATATGTGTAGACATGAAGATTGACATCTAGATATTTCAGATGTTTCTAGGTCAGCCTAGGGGCAAACGAGTTACATTCTTGTTACTAATTTCTGTACATAAAGATGACTTTATTGACTTACAACTAATTATTAATAGTGTGAATTATTAAAGTATTAAAATATTAAAGTATAACTTCAGGGGCGCCTGGGTGGCTTAGTCGTTAAGCGTCTGCCTTCGGCTCAGGTCATGATCAGGGTCCTGGGATCCAGCCCCACATCAGGGCTCCGCAGGAAGCCTGCTTCCCCCTCTCCCACTCCCCCACTGCTTGTGTTCCTGTCTTGCTATCTCTCTCTCTGTGTCAAATAAATAAACAAAATCTTTAAAAAAAAAAGTATAACTTTAATGCCTAATGAATGAAGCATATCTTTATTTAAAGGCATAGGTCAAAGAATGTAACTCTGGAATTAGGCCTATATTCAAATTTAGGTCTGCCAATTCTAGTCTACGTCATCTTGGGTAAGTAAATTCATCTCACTGAATCTCTGGACTTTAGAAATATAGATATTAGATATAATATTTTCTACAAGTTCCTGATACAGTATGAAAATATTCAACCTGTCACAAATGTCTTCATTTATTGCAAGAATTAAGCTTTAATAATGCAACAAAATTAGTGATAATCAGCACTAAATACAGTAGGTGTCTAACAGATGTATTTATTTTTATTATTACTGATTCCATGGCAACCTCAAAGATTCACACTATATAATCAAAAAGTGATCATGCCAACCTGGTCACGCTGTGATCATATGGCTTCAGTGTGAGCAGCACTGAGATTTTTAAATTAGTCTTTATCTGCCCTGTGGGCAAGGACTCCCTGTGGACAGACAGGACCTTGGTAGTGTTATCATCTCTTGCCAACCTTTGTCCAGGCCAGCAGAGTGGGTTTCAAAGTAATGCAGCCATGATGATAAACGCCTGGCTTTGTTACAGAATTCTATTATCAGCCTTCCTGGTTTGTGTTTTGCCAAATACAGCATTAAAAGTAAGAGATGTAGTGAGTTCCCCGTCACAGAACATGTTCAAACAGTAAACTGGAAGAGGACAATGTGGACAAGATTCAGTCTTTGCTGCTTTCTTTTTAAACTCAAAGCACATTAGGGGTAACATTTGGAGGGTCACAAATGCTCTGCAGTCATTGCTGATAGGTGTTTCACTTTGTGTTGGAAGTCGTCATAATATCGCTAATTGATTCCTAGGTGCGGCATGTGTTAAGGAAATCCTAATCAGAATCATAGACGGCTCCTGTAAGACTAAGGATTCTGTTATCTCTGACTACTCTTGGCACTTAAAAATTTCCAACGAAGTTTATAATGCAGTATCTTGCCAGATTCTCTGAAGGAGAATCTTTTGAAGTACTTTCGGTCTTCTAAGGACCGGCTGATCCTTTACTAAGGCGCGTGCCGACAGACTGCTCTGTTACTCTTGTGTGCTCTCTCACTAACCCCACGGTGAGGCTTTGATTTTCTCCTGCTAGATAAGGTCAAGAGTCAGTTTGTCCAGGATGCTAGAGAACCCTACGTCCTGGTGATAATTTTCAGTTTCCTGTTTTCTGTCAGCCTTAACAGCCAACTCACCTTTTATACATTTATTCCTAGGCAACAAATTGAACACCTATTATGGGTCACAGTTCTTCACTATAGACTCTGGAGACTGTTAGTGTGGTAGGAAAATGATAAATACTCACAATATATGTGATACGTAGCAGGAGGCTAAGAAACCTAAATACTAAGAGTGAGGTGTAAAGGAAGTCATTTCTCTTGGCCTGGGCAACAGACAGTTTCACCAAAGCTTCATTGAAGAAGTGAAAACCTAGCAGGAATTCTTCATGTGAGGATGAGGGCCAAGAGCTCAACTGTCACTGAGGCCCAAACCCACAAGCTTCCTGCAGAGGCAAACAGATCAAGAACTTGGGCACACCGAGTTGAGTGCTGGAATCAGCTAATAAAACTGGATAGAGAATTTTGCAAGCTGGGTGATAAACAGCCATTATTAAGTATCACATGATACAAAGTTATGATCAAATAAATTATGTTAAAAACAGAGATAATACTCAAACCTTACAACTTCCCAGTTATTTTAATGCAACTCTTATGAATGCTTTTGAGATTATTTATGTCCACTACATATGAATGGTAGAAATACTAAATAATCCTGTTGCTACTGTACATCTCTTTCTGACCCTCATACGGTGACATCATGTTGGTAGCTTGAATTTGGCCATGGTCGGAGCATTTATGGCAGGAAAAATCAGCAAACACTACCAATTGAGTTTTTACTTACTGTTTTATTGATCGTCTGGGCTTAAGAAAGTGATGGAGGATATGTTTATGCAGATGGCTCTTAAAATATGTTGTAGTAATAGCTGTTACACTGTAAATAGAGCAAAAAAGTTGAGTAAAGATACTTCCAGTATTACAAAACTATTTACTGATTAAGCCAAGTTGCTTATGTCATCGACTGGCAAGTGAAGTTCCAATATATGCCATCATTGTTCACGCTCATCTTAATCACTAATGTAAATAAAAATATCATTAACATTCACATCAGAACTGAAGCTGTTTATCAACCACAATCAGAGCTTGGCTCCAGATATAACAACAGTTCAGCAAAAATCAACAAAATCTGCCTATTAGAATCAATTGGCTATTTTGAATTTATAAAAGTATTGCCTGTTTATTTTATTTGTAAACTGTATGCTGTGCATGTATATGATGTACGCTTTACATCACTGAAATATACTGAACTTATGTTTATATATATACATGCACACACAAGTGTATGTATATATATGTGTGTATATTATACACATACCCTTTTTCCCCTCACGGAGAGCAGGTTGTTAAACACTTACAGACTTAGTACTATGCATACGTGTTATTGCACCTAGTATGCCAGGCAGAAAGCTCAGCGAAAGTTAAGGGAGCCATTTAACAATTTAAGAAAGGAAATACATGACTATCTACAATTTCGCAAACTCTACATTTAACTGAAGTAAGGAATGAAGACAAGAAAAAATTTAGAAGACAACTCATTTCGTTCAGGTAAATAAATATTGAGGACCTTAGGTTAAATCAGAAAAAAAGGAAGAGACGGATCCGAGAGACACATTCCAGTTAGAGTTGTAAGAACATGATGGCTGATTAACAGTGAAACGGGGACAACAGGAAGACCACCTCAGGTGTGCAGCTCTGAAGAAGAGCGAACAGCAAAGTAATTAAGTAGATTAAGTAATAATTTAAAAACCATAGACACATGCACACAAACACACACACGCACACACACACACTTTCACAATTTTTGGGAAAGGATTTAAGAGCTTAGTTTAGGACCCAGTTTGAAATATTTAAGATATTTAAACAGAATTACCCGGCTCACAGTTGATGATAAAGGTCTGAATGACAGGAAATGGATCTGGTTTGGGCTAGAAATTTTGGAGGCTTGGAAATTAGAGGGTGGGAAAAGACATGAGTTATGGAGGGAGGCATGAAAGAGAAGATGAGAATACATACCAGGGTACCTGGCTGGCTCAGTCAGTAGAGCATGTGACTCTTGACCTTGGAGTCATGAGTTCAAGCCCTACATTGGGTGTAGAGCTTATTGAAGAAAGGAAGAAAGGAAGAAAGAAAGATGGATGGAAGGAAGGAAGGAAAGAAGAAAGAAATAAAGAAAGAAAGAAAAAGAGAGAGGGAGGGAGGAAGGAAGGAATAGAGGGAGGGAGGGAGGGAGAATATATACCACAAAAAGGAAAGAAGACAAGATTCAAACCTGGGAACCACCCATATTTAATGGTGAGATGAGGAAGGGGCTCGAAAATGGAGATGAAAAAGAATGAAGACGTGAAGAGAATCAGGAGAGAGTGGTGCCTCAGAAATGAAAGTTTGATCTGCCTGGTAATGGGTATTAAAGAGGGCACGTTCTGCATGGAGCACTGGGTGTTATACATAAACAATGAATCATGGAACACTACATCTAAAACTAATTATGTAATGTATGGGGATTAACATAACATAATAAAAGAAAAAAAAAAGAAATGAAAGTTTGAAAAAGTTGTAACCACAGGTATCAGTGGAGTGGAGAGTCAAAAAAAAAATCCAAAAAACAAAACCAGTTTCACTGAGCACAGTGGGCTGACATTAGATTACCTGCTGTGCCAACTCTAGTAGGATTCTGTTTCGGTTATTAATTGCTGCATAACAAACTACCTCCAAAATTAGAAGCTTAACACAACTAGTTTATTATTTCTCATGATTCTGAGGTTTGGTTGTGTAAAACCTGACAGTTCTGCTCTACGTGGAGTCTACTGGAAAGTCCCAGATGACCTCCCTCACAGGAGGCTGCTGCAATGGCTGGGAGCCCTCTGGGTCTCCCTCTCTCCCTTTAGAGTCTTTCATGCTCCAGGAACGGTTGGCCTTCTTTAAATGGCAGCCAGTTTCCAAGATAGCAAAATGGGAACTTATAGGGTCTCTTAAGGTCTGTCACAAGATCACTTCTGCCATTTTCTATTGGTCAAAGTAAATTGCAAGTCTAGCCTAGGTTCAGTGGTTGAGACCGTACACCTCACTGATTGGTGGAAGGAGTGGCATGCTGAACAGGGATAGGAGAAATTGTTGGTGACCATCTTTGTTGACTCTCCATGTGTTCTTGTTTTGTGCAAGTTGAGTATTTTTAAGTCTTGGCGCCCCCTCCTTGTTGTAGTCCAGGCAGCTCCAGGATTAATACGATGCTCCATTTACATACAAGAGAAACAAAGTGAGTGTGTGTATCTAAGATCCACAAATGAGCTCCTACCCAAGTGCAGGTCTTACGAATCACAGAAATGAATACCAATGGCTAGTGGCAAGATCTGGATTAGGATGTGGGAAAGGGGCCAAGGAAGAACGAACACACCAGAGACCCTCATCTATATAAAGCTGAAGAAATGCAAACAGAGCTTACTAACTTTCCCACCTAGGAGTCTGGGTACGAATGTCCTAACAGCCTCATTCCATTTCTTTGCTTCAGCACCCAGACATCTTCGGATCACTTGTGGCCACGAGGTATCAAATAACCGAAAAGGGGAGAGGGGACTTTTTGTATTAATAACAGGCTCTTTGTCCACACTGAATGTGGACAGCAATATCTTAATATGCACAGAAATACTGTAAACAGGACCTTTCACAAGCCAAGCTTTCAGGACATATGTTGGCCTCGTTATATATCTCTCTGCGATATCACATAGGCTAGTGGATGAGCCTTCATGCTGACCATGCATACACAGATGACTAGAATTTTGTGTTTTGTTCATGAATTTCTAAAGTAAAGTAAGCTCTGAATATCTAGATAGGTAAATTGAATCACTGTTTTATTTTCCATTTTTGGCTTTCAAATGTGCCCACATGGGCTGATTTTATTATTTTATTATTTAGCATCATTTCTTAGGAGTAACAAATTTCCCTAACAATAAAACAAGTCCATAACACGAATGATTTGTACATGTAAGTACTGCATGATATATGAATGCAAACAGGCTGAAAGTCGTGATAAAATTCCAGACCCATAATTATAGTGGTTTAATTGTAGAGTCCATTTGGTGAAGTCCTTAATTATCATAGTTGGATATAGTCTAGCTGGCTGTGAAATCTTGAGCTACTCAGTTTAGGATTATGTTAGGACTAACAAATTTTTACACACACAAAAAAATCACTTTTTATATATGATACAAACAAATCAATATTCATGTGTAAATTCATAACCCTGAATTTTATGAAAAGAGAGTAAGGACTGGCTTTGGTCTAATCTATTCTGGCTGGATGTGAAACTGTGAGCTAGTAATTTAACTGCATTGGAATGCATTTTTACAATTTTCCATTGTTAAAAAAAGTGAATAGAAATAGATTATTCCAGTGGTCCTTCCCCAGCTCTAAAATTCTACCATTCCTTTGTTCTGAAAATGATTTAGAAGTAACCAAACAAAAAAACAATACAATTTCTAAGAACAACTTAATCTTTCTACAGTACACACAGCTAATTCATTTTATATGCCTCAGAGGATCAAAATGTCAGCATTAGAAGATTAGAATCTCATCTCCAACTAAGTCCCAATGAATCTTCCCCAAGACATCTCACTTTTCGACACAGGAATATTAAGGGCAAAAATCACTATCTAACCTTTCACATGGAGAAGATGAAAAATCATGACTTTTCAGAGGAAATGTTTCCACCACAGTCACACTTCACCTGCTTAAAAAGTCAGACTGTTCTAGATTTTAAAAGTACACAGGTGCTCACTACATTTAGCTTGATTTTCATTTGTTACAAAGACTTTAATTCTACTCTCATTAATGCTGATGGCTTTTGCCATCTTTTGACTACTACCAACATAATTTTTTTAATGAAGTTGTGTAGAACAAAAAAGGGGAGCTTGGATACTGACAAAAGAAAGGAAGGAACTGGCCATGGAAAGAAGAGGCCTTCTGTTGGAGAGGCTCCAAATCTGAACCCCTCTGTTTAGGGTGGCATGGAGATGAATAGCATCAATAGACTCTAGAGCATGCAGAACTGAGTTTGAATCCCAGCCACACTACTTATTAACTTCACGTTCTTGGGAGAATTTCTTCATAACTCTAAACCTGTTTCTTTTTGGAAGAATATTAGCAGCAGTACCATAGGCAGTTATTAGTGGGAAAATAGATCAAAGGAGCCTAGCTCTGAGCTTGACATATAGCTCATGCTCAAGTATTTGCTGCTGTTGTTATTCTAAGTACTACTACGACTATCATCAACATCACCAAAGCTAGGATCCAATTGATCTTTCCTTAAAAAGTCAAGTATCAATGAAATAATCATGAATGCTAATGACGTAATATTTATATACATCTGACTGTCATTATAAAAATCATTACTTTTATTTTTTATTATTTTATTTTAGTGTGATGCCAACATTTAACAGGAGATCTACTCTACTAACAAATGTGACTACTTCAGATACATCATATAAGTGGAATTATGCAGTAATTGTCTTATTGTGACTGGTTTATTTCGCTTCACATACAATCCTCAAGTTTTATCCCTGTTGTTGCATTTTGCAGAATTTCCTTCTTTTTAAAGGTGGCATAGTATTCCACTATGTGTATAGACCACATTTTCTTTATCCATCCATCGTCAGTAGACACTGAGGTTGTTTCCACATGTTGGCTACTGTGAACAGTGCTGCAACAAACATAAGAGGACTAATATCTCTTCGAGATGCTGACTTTAGTTCTTTCGGATCATTACCCAAAAGTGGGTTTGCTAGATCATGGAGTAAAAATATAGGCCACACACTGCCAAAATAATGCCTAAAACTAACCCAGGATTTTGACTCAGAATATATAAACAACATTTGTAGATCAATAAAAACAATTATCAAATAGAAGTGATTGAAAAACATCAATAGGTATTTCACAGAATCAATGCAAATGAATCACAAGCCTGTGTAAAGAAGCTTAGCCATATGCCTATCAGAGAAAGGAACTTAAATCTATAATAAAAGTCAATTTTATATTTAACAATTTAATGGTAATGAAAGTTAAATTAAAACCTATCAATATGGGGCACCTGGGTGGTTCAATTGGTTAAGACTCCGACTCTTGATTTTTGTTCAAGTCGTGATCACAGGGTCATGAGATCAAGCCCCACATTGTGCTGGGTGTGGAGCCTGCTTAAGATTCTCTCTCTCCCTCTCCCTTTGTCCCTGTCCCCCATGCCACACCCCAACCCCATGCTCTTGTGCACTCATGCTCTCTCTCTCTAAAAAAATAACAAACAAACACCAATCAATACTATGTGTGTCCTACTATGAACGGGATTGTGACTGACATACTTATGTTTGTTGGTTGGTTGGTTGGTTGGTTGGTTGGTTGGTTGGTTGGTTGGTTTTGGCAATTCTAATAAAGATGAACATGCACATTGGCAGTTATTCATTGAGGTTGACAGGAAAGCTACCTACTGGAACTCAAAGGAAATATCTCTTAATGTGAGCAATAAAAACATATATTTTAATATTATTATCCAATAAACTGAACTGACTCATTTTACTCGATTTTATCTCTACCATATATCACAAAAATATTCAAAAAGGAAACAAAACAAAAAAATAAATAAAAATCATTACTATTCACATGTTTGCCTATGGATGTGAAATTGAGCAAAGATATCAGGGTTAACCATTTACTTTCTAGGAATTAAAAAGATAAATCACTACAAATATTTGTGACCCAAGCTATACCAGTAAGTCGAGGTTTTAATTTTATGTGCAATCAGAAAGGACTAGTGAATGAAGTTTGTGTTAACAGCAGTACATGGGAGGAATCACCACGGTGGTTTTCTTTAGTAAAGGAAATTCTCTTGGAGAGATTAGACAAGTACTCATTATGTAATTAAATTTTCTGGTCACTAATGCAATATATGATTCTTGTGAACATTTTTAATATAGAGAAGCATACAGTCAAATATTACCAATAAATCAACTATCCAGAGATTATTGCTATTACTATCTTTTTCTAGATGGCTTCTATTTCCATCTTTTATTTTTATAGTCTTTCTCTGCAAAATTGGTATATATATACTGTATTTAAAATACTGTCATATCATAACATAAATACTGTCTGGCATAACAATTTATCAAAATTAATATGCTTGATTATTTAATGGTGGATATATACAGCTAATATTTTATTATGAATAACATTCTGAAAAAAAGCTCTTATGGATTTAATTATATGCCTAACTGACTGTTTCTCTAGAAAAATTCTCTTAATGGGAATTGTTGGGACAGAGTTGATCCTATTTAAGGCTGTTGATAATCTATGACAGGACTATTTGGAAGTTTCTTCGAATTATTAGAACAATTTGGGGATGGAAAGGGTCTTCTAGATTACACCAGCTCATATTTACCTTTACTTCCTCTGAATGTCATACCAACTGCTACATAAGCATATAGAGTATTGTCTGTCCTGACATTTAAATATCTCATGCAAGTGATTCTCATATCTACAAGAGGGAAGTTGTGGATTGTAGATAACATATCATACAAAGTTTAAATGCATCAATAGGGACACACAGAGCTGTGCTGTGTAGTGTGCTTTGCATACTCTCTGGTATACATAGTAACTCAATATCGAGAGAAGGTAGAGAATGAAGACAACTCAGAAGAAGGAGAGCCAACTGATGACAGGAAATACTTAAGTGAGGACTTTCTAATACCTGATAATAACAAAAAAGAGAATAATACTTTGGTGGGGTTTTTTTTGGCAAATGAGATGGAGTGAAACTCTCCTTAACAGTCCTTTGCAGTTCTGTCTTCCTGCTAATCAAGAAATAATATGCCTCTTTTTGGATAAGAGAGTGGACTTAACTCTACTGACATTTAATGCCAAAAGAATGGATAAATTAACCAAAGGAAGAGTATAGCGAGTGAAGAGAAAGTCTAGGATTTGGCCCTTGAAACTTGCAAATTTTACAGTACGGATTAATAAGGAGAAGCAAGATATGCCTAGAAGGAACTGTTGGCCAAGGTAGAAAGGCTCATAAAACCTAGTAGAGGAGAATATTTTGAGAAAAACTGATAGTGCAACTGTGTCAAATGCTGCTGAAAATCTGAATAACCTCAGTAAAAAAAAAAAAAGCCAGATGGGATTTGGAAAAGTGGTAAGAACTGATAAGAACAATTCCATGATGTTGGAGGTTGAAGCCACATATGGAACGTACGTGGATGGCTAATGAGGAAGCAGAGGTAGGTCATTCGATGCATTTTTCATAAAGTTCGGTGACCAAAGGGAGAGGACAAAACAGAACTCTAACGGAAGGGGAAGTGGATCAAGGGGACTTTTGTTTTTTTCTACGATGCACATTGTCCATTTCCCTCCAAGAATGATTTGCAGAGAGGAGAGAGCAGTGAATCAGGAGGGATAGGTGGTAACAGTAAGCAAAGTCCTAGGGACGGAGGAGGAGGGGGTCCAGCAGCTGAAGTTGTGTCGTGACTTGCTCCAAAAGCACTGCTGTGAGGAGATGGTAGTACATGTTTTTCAATGGGAGAAATGTGCTAATTCTTTCCCAGCTTCTAAAATCCTCCAAGCGAGAGTAAGCGACGCTTCCTCACTGCACGTAGTCAAGGTGAGGCCTACAAATTCCATTTGTGAGCATGTGATAGTGAAAGGCTCAGCAGAAGTGCTGTGATAAAGATCAAAGTCGAAACAGGACTGTTAATATTGTGCATGCCTTTTTTACCATTCCTGGAGAAATCGCAGAAGCATCTAGGATAAACCTGAAGCAAGACTAAGCAGACTCGAGGGTTACAGCCGGAGAGTAAGCAAAACAAATGTCCATTAGATCAAGATAATGTAAAGTACTGTGGACACAGAACAGATGTGAAACAAATTCACTTTGTTTCAGGAAGCATGGCAACTCTGCCTATTCAAATAATCAGGCCAACATCTTGCCGAAAACACAATCCATGAAAATGTATTTGCTCACATTTCAGATAACCTAAACCAGGGCTTCAGTGGTTTCCAAAATCCCAACAAGTTCCCCTCTTATTAATGCCACGGAGAGGGTTTTTTTTTGCCTTTAAAAATGAAATGAGATTACGTGTGTGAGAGTACGTAAACCAAAGCCTGGTACATGGCAGTCCTTTAATGATATGCTAATTAAATCCAAACCTTTACCCCAAGGGAAGTAAGCCAAGGAAATAAGGGACTATGACATTTGAGTCTTTATGAGAACTTCTGTGGTTAGGACTCTAGTAAAAATATTTCCTTTGATTTTATTTTTCTATTAAGGAGACAAAATAGTAAATATTTCATAAAGTCATAGTACTGGGGAGAGGAGACTGAATCAGCAAAATGGGACTTTTTATAGATTTGAATTAATTTTTGAGCACATGACACTTGGTACATGCTAGTGTTCTTGGTTAGGCTAAATGGTAAGTAATATTCACTGAGCCCAATTTATGGACTTGGTTTCTAAGAATAACACTTTAGTCCATGTATTTTGACTTAGCTTATGAGAGTAAGTTGAAATGAAAAGCACTAATCCCCATTAACTATCAATATCACTTTGAAACAATGTTCAGCCAAATTCGTTTTAATGAAAGTGAATGAGAGGACTTCCTTAGAAATCTGAAAATGTAACATTAATAAGCCTTGACAGTTCACTAAAATTTAATGAGTGACTTTAATGCATACTCAAACTATAGTCTATTATATATGCTTATATTAAATAAGTATTTCCAACTGTAAAAATTACAGCTAGAATATATTGAAAGATTTTAGGGTTTTAATGAAACACATGTCTTTTTCAGCCTGTAGCCTATCTTCTGATCTACTTGCAGTAGGACTGGATGCTTTAAGTTATTGCTTTTGTGCCAGAGAATATTCTGTTCTAAACAATGTACTTTCATTGCTATGATAGAGTTTATATGATGTCATGGACTGTGGGTTATAATAGTCTTAAATTACTAAAATATGACTATAATTGATTGTTTCAATTTATTTTTCTCTTTTAGAGAAAGGACAGAAAAGTTTATGCGTCATGAGCCAGGGATTTACCTGCTGACTTGGATGCATAGTCGAAATTACACTCAACAAGAGGAACAGTGGGGGCATGAGAGAGAGACCACAAAGATCTTGGGAAACCAGTCCGCCCCGCCTCCCCCCCATTTGCTCTGACTCCGGAGTCTTACCAGAGGCAGGGGACAATACATCCACCACTCAGCCTACATATTAGTGAAAGACATTATATGTAGCTTGATAAAAAGGTGCCTGAAAGACAAAGTGACAAGCCTTCAAATCACAAAAGTTTCAAAACGTCAACAGAGGTGTCCTGAGATTTCTGAGATCAGATACCACAGTTTCTTCGACATCTCTTATTAAGAGAAAGAGGACCTAACTGAGGAATCCCTGTGTTAAGTCTATTCTCCAGTCACAAAGGATATAATCATCGAGGCACAAAGCACTTGAGTTCCCCGTCTTACAGCTGCCAACCTGGCGTGAGCGGAGCGACATCTTCTTTGAAGTTATCACCTCATCAGTATTCAGTTCAGCTGCAGTTTTCCTGGCATGCCCTCTGCTCTTGCTTAAACTCACACTGAGAGGGGAGGCACCTGATTATAAATGAGAGGACTGAAGGATCTTCTTTAGATGTGACAGTTTGAAAAGAATGTTTGTGGAAGTGGTTACTTGAGAGTAGCCTCAAGGGCAAATTCCAACAAAATCAACTCTAACACTTAAAATTAGAGGCAAAGATTATTTAAACAAAGTGAAGTGACCATGGATTTGGATGTCTTGGAAGAATTTAAGGTATTTTCCAGTAAGTTTAAAGAAGTTTGATTATTTTTCTATAATTAAAAGGAAACACAGTGGGAGAGATCACCTAGTCCATCCTCAATTTCCTCTTCTGTAAAGCAGTAAAATCTTTAAGTATTTGACAAATTTTTTAAAATCTCATCCATGAAAGCTGTTACTTGGCATCTAGTGGCTTAAATTATCAGGGGAAAAAACCCTACATTTTAAGGCATTTTAATACTCTAAAACAATCAGCTCAAGAAGAAATAAAATATTCCTGTATTTCTCCACTACAGTTTCTCAGAGATATTAGGTGAAAATACCTTTGAGCAAAAATATGTATTACTCAAGGGGCGCCTGTTTAAGCATCCGACTCTTGGTTTCAGCCTGTGATCTTGGGGTTGTGAGAGCCCCTTGGGGGGATCCAAGCTCAGGAGGAGTCTGCTTGGGAATTTCTCTCCCTCTCCATTTGCCCCTCCCCCTTGCACATGTGTGTGTGTGCATGTGTGTGTGCGTGTGTACTCTCTCTCTCAAATAAATAAGTAAATCTTTAAACACACACAAAGAAGAAAGATATTACTCAAGCCATACCTACAGCAGACCCACTGCTCCACTCTGTGAACATAGGTGATATCAAGAAAAAACTAAACCACAGAATTTAAGATTCTCTCTGGTATCATTTCAGGTACAGAGCGTGATTTACGTTTCCTTGCCTAATAAGAGCTTGTTGTAAGAGTCAAAAGGTGTTTAGCTGGCAATGTACATTTTACTGTTAATTGTCACACAGTCTCAGCAGCAGATTGAATTATCATTTCACATTTAAATCATAGGAAAAAACAAATCTCCACTCACACTGTCTTCATTTGGAATGTTCTGGGATATCTGGATGACTTAAGAAGCTCTCCATTTCTCTCCTTTCTGCTTCTCCTGCCCATCTTCTTTTTTTTTAAGACTTAATTAATTAATTAATTAATTAATTAATTTTAGGGAGAGCGAGCAAGCGAGCGAGCTGGGGAAGGAACGGAGGAAAAGAATCTCAAGCAGACCCCCCACTGAGTGTGGGGCTCAAGGTGGGGCTCGATTTCAGGACCCTGAGAGCATGACCCTGAGATCATGACCTGAGCCGAAACCAAGAGTCAGATGCTTAACTGACTGAGCCACCCAGGCGTCCCCTCCTACCCATCTTTGATCACGCCCTTTGGCACCCACGCTCCCTATACTTCATCAGTCTCCAGCCTCCTGCCATTATCGAAGCAAGCTTGGGCTCTCTCTCTCATCAGAAGCAGCACACCTATTGCTTCTGCTCAGATCTTCTCCAGTTTGCCGGGTAACTCCACTTCACCTTCCATCATTCTGCCCACACCTTGTCATGGGTTTTCACAGACTCCTACAAGCAGAACTAATCATTCCTCTCCCTTTAACTCAGGGCTTGGTGCCTTTATTAGAGCATTTGTCATATCCTACTCTAATTGTTGGCAAGGTCAACTTCCATGTTATTTTCATCTCCTCTTGGGGCCACCTTTCTTTCAATAGTGATGCATGGTGTCATGTCATGATGGTGCGGAGTCAGTTGCATGGAATCAGAATCTAGAAAGATGTCCAACCCCCCCCCCCCGCCCCAATGTATCAGGGGAGTATTCCCTGGATGATCTCCCTGAAGCCTCTATCACTGGGTTTGAAGTAAGGAGGCCTCTGAGGGAGCCAGGGAGGGGAAATTCCTTAGCATTCCAACACACCTCTGCTAAGACATTCTCCAAGTTTCTTCAAACTCCATTCTTTCATATGTTGATTCGGGGTAGCATTACAGAAGTGGCGGTTTGTTTACTTCTACAAGCCTTAAAACTGTGTAAGGCACTTGGTTTTGAAGGGTGCACATAGCTGCTAAAGACTTGTTTGTTTTTAACCTTTTGGGGCTGCAGGTAAAATTAAGACAGAAAGTTATTTGGAGAAACAAGTTACTGCCAGGCAAGAGTTCTAGAGAAAACACCCTAAGTTTCCCATACCCTCAAAGTGGAATTTGAGGGCATGTAAAAATTGCCGTGTCTCCCGAGTGGGCAGAAATTTAGAACTAGTGGGCCTCCATTGTGTCATCCTTCCTGAAGAAGCACGGCAGAAGGAGGTGGGCTGGACAGCCCTTTCAGGGACTGAAGAAAGGCTCACAGCTCCATGGATCATCCATACTCGTGTGAGCTGAGTCAGTGCAAACGCACATTTGAGGGACAATCAGGAGCCAAGACTAACCTGCAGGGTGACACAGTGTGAATTAGGCAGATGCTCCCTGGGCTCCATGTACGCACAGACTGGAAGCAGAGTTCAGGTTATACTGCAGCCCAGATGTGTCCCCTCTGCTGAGCAGCATTACCTGAATGTGTGATGTCTTTCTTTTGAACATCTTTCTTTAAAATGAGTAACTGTCAACATACTGAGAAAACTGTAATAGATTTTATTCCAAGAACACTTTTCATAACTTAGGATAATATTTCAAAAGCAAGAAACATAACCAAACATAACTTCATTTAAATATCCTTTAAATACTCATCAGCAATGAGGAAAACATTGAGAGTTCATCCTCATCTCCATGGATGGCATGGAGATGACTCACAGTGTCATAAACATCTTTAAGATTTTCAGGCTAGTGCCACAAAATAGACAGGCATCCCTCATAATAAAGCCACATGTGACTGGCTGACATAGAATAAGCTGTCATAAAAAGTCCTTCTATTAGCAATCTGTGACATGTATTTCTAAAATAAGAGTTCTTTTGAAGTTGATACTTCTTGGCAGGGAGGCATTCTTAAGTGCACACTTAAAAAATTGGTTACTGTGCCCATTTATATCCTGGGGCAAGAGGGCTAGCATGACTTCATACCTGAGGGATGCTGCCTTCTTGGGATACTAACCCCAAGATCCTTGTTACTGTAAGATCTATAGATTTTTTTAAGTGACTTCTCCATCAGATGACTTTTAAAAAAAAGATTTATTTTAGAGAGAGCGAGCAAGTGGGGGGAAGAGTAGAGGCAGAGAGCATCCTTAAGCAGACTTCCTGCTGATTGCGGAGCCTGACATGGGTCTCCATCCCAGGACCCTGAGATCATAACCTGAGCCAAAATTAAGAGCTCTACACTCAAATGACCAATCCACCCTGGCGCCCCAAGATCTATAGATCTTTTTAATAAAATACAGGCACATTTTAGTCAGTGTGTCATATTTATACCAAATCCCATACAGGCTTTGCCTTAATGGTCTCTTAGGTTTTTATAATTGTGATTTTGGTGACTAAGAGAAATTGGGCATTTAGTCTGAGGAAACTGGGTATTTAAGTGTTCATCATCTTCTCTGTACATTTTTACAATAATTCACCAGAGAATTTCAAACAAAAGTACATATTTTAGTAAGTCCCCTTCTTATAATATGATTCCCTTTAACTCTGATACTTGTCCTAAGTTCTAGCAGATACTTGCTTATCTCCATCAAATGGCTTTGGACTGAACTGTTTAGAATGGGGAGAGGTTGGGAGAAAATGATTCACCTAATCCCTAACAGTTTCTATACATGTATTTGTATTTTCTCTCTCTCTCAGACAGTTCCTTAGAACATACCCACCTTCCAACTTCTGTGCTTTTTAACTCAGTCATCGTAAATAAATATGTATATATTTATTATATAACTATGTATTAAATTATATATAAATAAATTATGAAATATAAACCATCCATGATCATTTCTATGCCATCACACTCTGTTTAGATTACCCTCATTTTTACCATTTTTGTTTGTCTTCTTACCACCTGACACCTCCGATCTTCCATCTGAGATCCTGCGTATTCCTTCTGAAGAGGTGTTTTTCTTCCCAATGTTAAGCTCCACTATTAATAGTTCTTTCAGGAACTTTCATCATGTCTTCAAATTGTTCCTTCCATTTCTCTTCGTCCTTTAGGATTCCAACTCCAGTTATGTTAAACATTCTTTTTTTTTTTTTTATTCTCCTTCTGACATTGAACTTTTTTTTTTTATTCTTATGTTAATCCCCATACATTACATCATTAGTTTTAGATGAAGTGTTCCATGATTCATTGTTTGTGCATAACACCCAGTGCTCCATGCAGAATGTGCCCTCCTCAATACCCACCACCAGGCTAACCCATCCTCCCACCCCCCTCCCCTCTAGAACCCTGTTTGTTTTTCAGAGTCCATCGTCTCTCATGGTTCGTCTACCCCTCCGATTTCCCCCGCTTCATTCTTCCCCTCCCGCTACCTTCTTCTTCTTTTTTTTTTCTTAACATATATTGCATTATTTGTTTCAGAGGTACAAATCTGAGATTCAACAGTCTTGCACAATTCACAGCGCTTACCAGAGCACATACCCTCCCCAGTGTCTATCACCCAGTAACCCCATCCTTCCCACCCCACCCCCCACTCCAGCAAACCTCTTTGTTTCCTGAGATTAAGAATTCCTCATATCAGTGAGATCATATGATACATGTCTTTCTCTGTTTGACTTATTTCACTCAACATAATACCCTCCAGTTCCATCCACGTCGTTGCAAATGGCAAGATCTCATTCCTTTTGATGGCTGCATAATATTCCATTGTATATATATACCACCTCTTCTTTATCCATTCATCTGTCGATGGACATCTTGGCTCTTTCCACAGTTTGGCTATTGTGGACATTGCTGCTATAAACATCGGGGTGCGCGTACCCCTTCGGATCCCTACTTTTGTATCTTTGGGGTAAATACCCAGTAGTGCAATTGCTGGATCATATGGTAGCTCTATTTTCAACTTTTTGAGGAACCTCCATACAGTTTTCCAGAGTGGCTGCACCAGCTTGCATTCCCACCAACAGTGTAGGAGGGTTCCCCTTTCTCCGCATCCCCGCCAACATCTGTCATTTCCTGACTTGTTAATTTTAGCCATTCTGACTGGTGTGAGCTGGTATCTCATTGAGGTTTTGATTTGGATTTCCCTGATGCCGAGCGATATTGAGCACTTTTTCATGTGTCTGTTGGCCATTTGGATGTCTTCTTTGGAAAAATGTCTGTTCATGTCTTCTGCCCATTTCTTGATTGGATTCTTTGTTCTTTGGGTGTTGAGTTTGATGAGTTCTTTATAGATTTTGGATACCAGTCCTTTATCTGATATGTCATTTGCAAATATCTTCTCCCATTCTGTCGGTTGTCTTTTGGTTTTGTTGACTGTTTCCTTTGCTTTGCAAAAGCTTTTTATCTTGATGAAGTCCCAATAGTTCATTTTTGCCCTTGCCTCCCTTGCCTTTGGCACTGTTTCTAGGAAGAAGTTGCTTCGGCTGAGGTCAAAGAGGTTGCTGCCTGTGTTCTCCTTTAGGATTTTGATGGACTCTTGTCTCACATTGAGGTCTTTCAACCATTTGGAGTCTATTTTTGTGTGTGGTGTAAGGAAATGGTCCAGTTTCATTCTTCTGCATGTGGCTATCCAATTTTCCCAACACCATTTGTTGAAGAGACTGTCTTTGTTCCACTGGACATTCTTTCCTGCTTTGTCAAAGATGAGTTGACCATAGAGTTGAGGGTCCATTTCTGGGCTCTCTATTCTGTTCCATTGATCTATGTGTCTGTTTTTGTGCCAGTACCATGCTGTCTTAATGATGACAGCTTTGTAATAGAGCTGGAAGTCCGGAATTGTGATGCCGCTGGCTTTGCTTTTCTTTTTCAACATTCCTCTGGCTATGCGGGGTCTTTTCTGGTTCCATACAAATTTTAGGATTATTTGTTCCATTTCTTTGAAAAAAGTGGATGGTATTTAGATGGGGATTGCATTGAATGTGTAGATTGCTCTAGGTAGCATTGACATCTTCACAATATTTGTTCTTCCAATCCATGAGCATGGAACGTTTTTCCATTTCTTTGTGTCTTCCTCAATTTCTTTCATGAGTATTTTATAGTTTTCTGAGTACAGATACTTTGCCTCTTTGGTTAGATTTATTCCTAGGTATCTTATGGTTTTGGGTGCAATTGTAAATGGGATCAACTCCTTAATTTCTCTTTCTTCTGTCTTGTTGTTGGTGTGTAGGAATGCCACTGACTTCTGTGCATTGATTTTATATCCTGCCACTTTACTGAATTCCTGTATGAGTTCTAGCAGTTTTGGGGTGGAGTCTTTTGGGTTTTCCACATAAAGTATCATATCATCTGCAAAGAGTGAGAGTTTGACTTCTTCCTTGCCAATTTGGATGCCTTTGATTTCTTTTTGTTGTCTGATTGCTGTGGCTAGGACTTCCAATACTATGTTGAATAGCAGTGGTGATAGTGGACATCCCTGCCGCGTTCCTGACCTTAGGGGGAAAGCTCTCAGTTTTTCCCCATTGAGAATGATATTCGCTGTAGGTTTTTCATAGATGGCTTTTATGATATTGAGGTATGTACCCTCTATCCCTATACTCTGAAGAGTTTTGATCAAGAAAGGATGCTGTACTTTGTCAAATGCTTTTTCTGCATCTATTGAGAGGATCATATGGTTCTTGTTCTTTCTTTTGTTAATGTATTGTATCACATTGATTGATTTGCGAATGTTGAACCAACCTTGCAGCCCAGGGATAAATCCCACTTGGTCATGGTGAATAATCCTTTTAATGTACTGTTGGATCCTATTGGCTAGTATTTTGGTGAGAATTTTTGCATCCATGTTCATCAGGGATATTGGTCTGTAATTCTCCTTTTTGATGGGGTCTTTGTCTGGTTTTGGGATCAAGATATGCTGGCCTCGTAAAATGAGTTTGGAAGTTTTCCTTCCATTTCTATTTTTTGGAACAGTTTCAGAAGAATAGGTATTAATTCTTCTTGAAATGTTTGGTAGAATTCCCCTGGGAAGCCATCTGGCCCTGGGCTTTTGTTTTTTGGGAGATTTTTGATGACTGCTTCAATTTCCTTAGTGGTTATAGGTCTGTTCAGGTTTTCTATTTCATCCTGGTTCAGTTTTGGTAGTTGGTACATCTCTAGGAATGCATCCATTTCTTCCAGGTTATTTAATTTGCTGGCATAGAGTTGCTCATAATATGTTCTTATCATTGTTTGTATTTCTTTGGTGTTGGTTGTGATCTCTCTTCTTTCATTCATGATTTTGTTGATTTGGGTCATTTCTCTTCTCTTTTTGATAAGTCTGGCCAGGGGTTTATCAATCTTGTTAATTCTTTCAAAGAACCAGCTCCTAGTTTCGTTGATCTGTTCTACTGTTCTTTTAGTTTCTATTTCATTGATTTCTGCTCTGATCTTTATGATTTCTCTTCTCCTGCTGGGTTTAGGCTTTATTTGCTGTTCTTTCTCCAGCTCCTTTAGGTGTAGGGTTAGGTTGTGTACTTGAGACCTTTGTTTCTTCTTGAGAAAGGCTTGTATTGCTATATACTTTCCTCTTAGGACTGCCTTTGCTGCATCCCAAAGATTTTGAATAGTTGTGTTTTCATTTTCATTGGTTTCCATGTATTTTTTTAATTCTTCTTTAATTTCCTGGTTGACCCATTCATTCTTCAGTAGGATGCTCTTTAGCCTCCATGTATTTGAGTTCTTTCTGACTTTTGTCTTGTGTTTGAGCTCTAGTTTCAAAGCATTGTGGTCTGAAAATAGGCAGGGAATGATCCCAAACTTTTGGTACCGGTTGAGACCTGATTTATGACCTAGGATGTGATCTATTCTGGAGAATGTTCCATGGGCACTAGAGAAGAATGTGTATTCTGTTGCTTTGGGGTAGAATGTTCTGAATATGTCTGTAAAGTCCATTTGGTCCAGTGTGTCATTTAAAGTCTTTATTTCCTTGGTGATCTTTTGCTTAGACGATCTGTCCATTTCAGTGAGGGGGGTGTTAAAGTCCCCCACTATTATTGTATTGTTGTCGATGTGTTTCTTTGCTTTTGTTATTAATTGGCTTATATAATTGGCTGCTCCCATGTTAGGGGCATAGATATTTACAATTGTTAGATCTTCTTGTTGGATAGATCCTTTAAGTATGATATAGTGTCCTTCCTCATCTCTTATTACAGTCTTTGGTTTAAAATCTAATTTGTCTGATATAAGGATTGCCACCCCAGCTTTCTTTTGGTGTCCATTAGCATGGTAAATGGTTTTCCACCCCCTCACTTTCAATCTGGGGCTGTCTTTGGGTCGAAAATGAGTCTCTTGCGGACAGCATATCGATGGGTCTTGTTTTTTTATCCAATCTGATAGCCTTTGTCTTTTGATTGGGGCATTTAGCCCATTTACATTCAGGGTAACTCTTGAAAGATAGGAATTTAGTGCCATTGTATTGCCTGTAAGGTGACTGTTACTGTATATTGTCTGTGTTCCTTTCTGGTCTGTGTTGCTTTTAGGGTCTCTCTTTGCTTAGAGGACCCCTTTCAAGATTTCCTGTAGGGCTGGTTTTGTGTTTGCAAATTCCTTTAGTTTTTGTTTGTCCTGGAAGCTTTTTATCTCTCCTTCCATTTTCAATGACAGCCTAGCTGGATATAGTATTCTTGGTTGCATATTTTTCTCATTTAGTGCTCTGAATATATCCTGCCAGTCCTTTCTGGCCTGCCAGGTCTCTGTGGATAGGTCTGTTGCCAATCTAATGTTTCTACCCTTGTAGGTTACATATCTCTTCTCCCGAGCTGCTTTCAGGATTTTCTCTTTGTCTATGAGACTCGTAAGTTTTACTATTGGATGTCGGGGTGTTGACCTATTTTTATTGATTTTGAGGGGGGTTCTCTGTGCTTCCTGGATTTTCATGCCTGTTTCCTTCCCCAAATTAGGGAAGTTCTCTGCTATAATTTGCTCCATTATACCTTCTGCCCCTCTCTCTCTTTCTTCTTCTTCTGGGATCCCAATTATTCTAATGTTGTTTCGTCTTATGGTATTGCTTATCTCTCGAATTCTGCCCTCGTGATCCAGTAGTTGTTTATCTCTCTTTTTCTCAGCTTCTTTATTTTCCATCATTTCATCTTCTATATTACTGATTCTCTCTTCTGCCTCATTTATTCTAGCAGTTAGCGCCCCCATTTTTGATTGCACCTCATGAATAGCCTTTTTGATTTCTACTTGGTTGGATTTTAGTTCTTTTACTTCTCCAGAAAGGGTTTCTCTAATAACTTCCATATTTTTTTCAAGCCCAGCTAGTATCTTTAAAGTGATGATTCTGAACTCTAGATCTGACATCGTACTAATGTCCGTATTGAGTAGGTCCCTGGCCGTCGGTACTACCTCTTGTTCTTTTTGTTGAGGTGATTTTTTCCGTCTTGTCATTTTGTGCAGAGGAGAATAGATTAATGAGAGAACAAAATGCTAGCAGAGTAACAACGTCCCCAGAAAATATACTCTAAACAAATCAGAAAAGACCTGAAGCAGTGGGAAAAGAAAGGGAAAGATCTGCCGCTTGTTGGGTCCCTGCCGGAGGAGCAGGGGCCCGACTGTGCCGCGGATCATGGTTTATGGCAACCCCGAGCTGAGAGCCCACGCTTGGGCTCCGCCTCTGCAGCCGGCTTCCCTGCTCCATTACCTGGGAGCTCTGCCACACTCAGGCACACCCGGTCTTTCTGTGACCCCGAGGGTCCTGAGACCAGACTGTCCCGCGAGGGTTCCACCCCCGCTTAGCCACCAGAGTGACGTCCCTCGGCGGAGCAGACTTTTAAAAGTTCCGATTTTGTGCTCCGCGGCTCTATCACTTGCCAGAAGCGGCCGACGGAGGCCCCTCCCCTGCCGTCTATCCTCCCGAATATCGCCTCGATTCACTTCTCCACACGTCCTACCTTCCAGAAAGTGGTCGCTTTTCTGATGAGAGAGTTGTTGCTATTCCTTTCTTCGATCTCCTGTTGAATTTGTAGGTGTTCAGAATGGTTTGATCCCTATCCAGCTGAATTCCTGAGACCAGACGAAATCCAGGTCTCCTACTCCTCCGCCATCTTGCTCCGCCCCCTATGTTAAACATTCTTACCCCGTCCTCCATGTCTCCTGCAGTTTTCTCCCCTTTTTCTCTTTGTGCATCATTCAAGATACCTTAGCTCTTACACTAAAATTCCTTTTCAGTTGCTTTTAATTTATTCTTAAACCACCCACTGAGTTCCTCATTACAGTTATTTTTCACTTCTAAAATTTCTGTGCATTTTTTATAGTTAGCAATTTTCTCCTGAAAATTTTAATTCTGGCTATTATCACCTCATACACAGTATAATTATTTCAAAATTTGTTTCTGATATTTGGAGCCTCTGTTGGTCTGTTTTTACATGTCTTAAACCATTTGGGCTGCTATAACAAAATAACACAGGCTGGATGGCTTATAGACAAATTTATTTCTCCTAGTTCTGGATGCTGGGAGTCCAAGACTGGAAGGTCAGCATGGTTGTGTGAGGGCCCTCTTCCTGGTTGCAGACTTCTCACTGTAAATTCATGTGTAGATAAGGGCTCAGGAGCTCTGTGGGGCCTCCTTTATGAAGGCACTAATCCCATCAATGAAGGTTCCATTCTCATGATATGTAATCACCTCCCAAGGCCATACCTACTATTACCATCCCCTCTGTAGGTTTGGATTTCAATGTAAGAATTTTGGGAGGACACAAACATTCAGACCACTGCACTAGGTTTTGTTTTTGCTGTTGGCTTTCAATCATGCTGTTTTGTCTCCTCATTTATCTGGTTATGTTAGGATAATTTGATTATTATTATTATTTGGGGGGTTTTTTTGTTTGTTTTTGAGAGATAGAGAGAGAATGTGCACCAGTGGGAGGGAGGGGCAGAGTGAGAGGGAGAGAGAATTTTAATCAGGCTCCATGCCCAGTGTGGAGCCTGATGCTGGGCTTGATCTCATAACCCTGAGATCACGACCTGAGCCAAAATCAAGAGTCAGACGCTTAACCGACTGAGCCACCCAGGCGCCCCAGATTATGTGTTTGAAAAGTTGTTTGGAGAAATAATTTGAGACCACATATGCTGTCATGTTCCAAACATGTCATCTTGTTTCAAAGGCTTTTTGTTTTCCTTCTCTGAGCTGCAATGGAGCACTAGAAATCTGGGATTGCCTCAATCCATCTGAGGCACGAGATTCGTTGGATCTGGGCTCCAATTCCTGGAAAGACCTTTTTACATAGAGCTCACTTTTACCCCAGGGTGGGGCTCTTTTCACCTAATAAATGAGAAGTCATCCAATTCCTCTTCTTTGGAGGTTTCTGGATTCCAGTCCCCATCTCTTGGTCTACACCAGACTGTCAAAGTGCTTAATTCACCTCTGAGTACTTTGGCTCTCCTGTCTTGAGTGGCATAATTAGAGGGGAAAGTCAACCCCAAATTCCAGGCTTACCTCACTGGGGCTTTATCCTTTCCCAAATTCTGGTCTGATAAATTTTAACTCTCTTTCCCACCCTCCAGCATTTTCAGAATACATGAGTTTTCCCCCAGCTTCTCTAGATATTCTCCTGAGAGGTTGGTCCAAATTATTTTATCTACTCTACTAGAAGCAGAAATGCCTTCAATAATATTTTTAATTACACTTACATTATTCAAATATCATTCGTGATCCCTCATTTTGAATATCTGACCTTTGATTCATTTTAAATTTGTGTTATAACACATGTCCCCAAAGCCAAGGCATTATCATATACAAGAACAAATGAAATTTCTTCCTTCATTTGTAAAACTGTGATCAACAGATAGTGAATGTATTTTTATGGAAATAGGTAGCATTTCTAATTATCCAGAAAATCTGTTAATTGGAAATATTCAGCAGAGGCAACCTGATGTGAATGTCCATTTACTTGGATCAAGATTTTCCACTCACAAGATGAGTGACTTTGGACAAGTTTTTTACTTACATGTGTTTCATTTTCCTCATACATATTATGTGATAATAACACTTCCTTTCATGGGTTGTTAGGGTTTAAATAAAGTATTTATAGCATTTGTCACAAAATAATAAAATCCCTTCTTTTTCTAGGACTGGTAGTTTGCTATTTTTTTTTTTTCTTCTTGAGGCTTTCTAAATGACCCATTGTAAGAGAAAATTTATATTTTGGACACTGCTTCAAGCTAATTCTCTGTCATTATTTTCAGATCTTGAAAAGTGAAAATGAATGGTAAACACATTTATTCTCTAGCTGGATTTTGTCTTCACAGGGCATATCAATATCAACAATGCTCTAAAGTGTTGTCACAATTTCCCAATGTTCTCTCTCTAATCTACCACATATAACTTATGAAAGCCATTTTTATTTGTAGGGTCTCTATTATTGTATCGCGGTATATTTTTTTATAGAAGAAAGGAAAGAGTAAAGTTTTGTAATTCATCACTTTTTTAAACAAAAGTGGGTAAGCACAGTACAGCTCACAAAAGTGTGCGGGTGCTACGTATGTCCGTAAATTTTAGAAACTTTGATTTAGGACGTGGTGGGGAGTCTTCTTCATCAAACTGAAGAATGCTTTGTGGAATTCAGATGGTAGTAATGCTTAACAAAATAATCTTTACCCAAAGTTGAGGAATAATTAGAAGAATCTACTTTCTATTTTTATCTTTTAAACAATTCCATGCACCATACGGAAGTATATTTCTAGTTATAGAAATTCTTGACCTCTCTTATTAATAGGGTTATATATTTGAAAAACAACATAAACAGCAAAAAAGCACTTTGTACTCCAACTAAATACACAAAAATAAGTGGAATCATATTGAGCGCTAACTGTATCCCAGGCACTAAGAGCACTTTTACATGTAATCCATCATTTGGTGCCCAATACGAATTTGTGGTATCTGACTTGTGAACTGTGCAAACTGATAAGATCATAAATAAATACAGATAACTTCCAGACATAGCTGATTTTTCACATCATGCCTTTCCTGGCTCTTCTCTAGTTTTATTTTTGTTCAAGTCAGTCACATGCCACCTAGTGATATTATAAAGAATTGCAATACTTATTATTTATTAATGTACATTTTCCTACAGTGGATCCTTTTCCTCTAACAACCTTCTTTTCTCTTTCTTCTCTTTCTCTCTACCCCGCCCCACCCCCACATGCTGAAAGGCAGTTAATTATATGGTAGCACTGTGTGCCTACCCATTGATGCATGCTTGCCCCAGGCTACTCTTAACATAAGTTGTGCTACTAATTAATAGATAAAATCTCAGCTTTGATAGTCACAAAGAAAAAAGGAAGTGAGAAGAAAAGAAGTCAAGAGAAAATTTTAGTAAAAGTTAATATACTGAATGTCAATTACAGTTAGACAAAATACAAAGGGAAGTAACTTGTAATGTATTTTGATCTTACTGTGTAATACATAGCTGTATATCTTATGGTATTCTTCCCATCCCTTCAAGAAATCCTAATTATTTAAACATTCTCAAATTTAAAATTTCTCTCAAAGGAATAAAAAAACCTTGTCTTTGCTTAATATAATTTAAGCACAGTGTTTCAGAACTTAGCTGCCTTATTTACATCTTCCTATTTTTCAATATCAAAGAAAAGAGCCTATCAGGTTACAGATTGAAAGAAAAAAATGCTATAATTGCAATATCCATGTAATGAGGTACCTATGTAATGCTATGTATATTTTCCCAAATATTCCATATCGACTCTCCTTTAAAAAAAAAAAAGGTGATTCTACGCTGAGCCAGTTCACTTACATCATGAAAAATAACAAGGACAAGAATTACTACTTTGTGCTCAATGATTCAATAAGACTATAGTAGTAACCTCAGGGTGTGGAATCTTAAAGTACTTTCTAAAAGAGCATGGCCTTCAGGGCTTGCTATATATAAGCTACCTGTGATGGGTTATTTGGGGAAGCGTCTTTGTCACCCAAAATACCTCTCCAACATATTAGCTAGACTTTCAGATT
Source organism: Neomonachus schauinslandi (assembly GCF_002201575.2). Classification (NCBI taxonomy): domain Eukaryota; kingdom Metazoa; phylum Chordata; class Mammalia; order Carnivora; family Phocidae; genus Neomonachus; species Neomonachus schauinslandi. Next base: position 21,374,465 of record NC_058409.1, on the reverse strand, counting down.
TTTTTCATTTAGAAATTGAGTTTGGAGCTATACAGTTAACAGGGAGTTGAATGTGTAAGTGAGCCCACAGTACCAGCTAATGGATGTACAAAAAGGATGAGCGCCTCCCCACCTGTATCACAGCCTTTCCTCTAGCTTCACTTCAGAGCTGTCCTCGAGCCTGAGATGAAGCGGAGAGAAGGACACAGTGAAGAGTGGGAAAGTGCACAAAAGGGGATGCGAGAAAAGTACTCTGCCTACTCAACAATGTTCCCTCAAGTGATGTTCATTTCTCTTGCAGAGTTTAGAACTGAAGACTCCGCCAGAGCTTCTGGCCTTTACTTTTAGGCATGCCCAAGATGAAGGGAGGGCTGCAGGCGAAGGCCAGCCTCTGTCCACACGCAGCTTGGGGCTGCTAACTTCCTGGGACAGCTCTCATGGTGGGGCAGCTGTGAGAATGGCAACAGCATGGGAATGGGTTCCATCTTCCACGCCCCTGCCCTTAGCCCCAGATCCTGGTGTGGAGTTAATATGGCTGAGTCACTTACAGCACAGTCCTCAGAATAACAAGATGCAGCAACCTTTAAAACTAGTATTGTAGGCATAGGAGACCAGGAAGAGAGGAGCAGATTCAAGTCTCACAATTATAGGAAAGAAGCATTAACGCCACGTCCATGACGCCATTCGTGTCATTCCACATAAAGCCAGTTTCCATACAATTGTCTTTTTCACAGATGGCTTTATTTGTCTCTAGGAGGATGAGCAACAGTTTACGCCAGCAAAATACACATTTTAGGGCGCCTGGGTGGCTCAGTTGGTTAAGCGACTGCCTTCGGCTCAGGTCATGATCCCAGGGTCCTGGGATCGAGTCCCACATTGGGCTCCCAGCTCAGCGGGGAGCCTGCCTCTCCCTCTGACCCTCTCCTCTCTCATGCTGTTTCTCTCTCGCTCGCTCTCCAATAAATAAATAAATAAAATCTTTAAAAAAAAATACACATTTTATATATGTGTATGAGCTCTAAGGGATGTTCAGCCTCTAAGAGATAAAACATTATGTGCATTAATAACCAATTATGCCAATTTAATTAACAGGGAAATAAATTGCTTAATATTTTTAAAGAATAAATGACATTATAAGGAAAAGAAATTATTTTATATAAAATTTGTAGTGTTTCCTAAGTCTACCGATTATCTCTCTTGCACACACATAAACACCATACACACAAACTTCCTTTTTCATCTTCAATATTCTTCTAAATAAGCAGACTTCACAGGCCGGCCAGGCCTTGATGCCAAAATGAACCCCTTTCATTTGCTGATTGAGATCTGGCTCAACAGCCAATGTTTCCTGCTGGGTCCTTACAGAGGGTGCATTCATATTTTATCCTAATTTATTCATTATCAAACATCAAACCTTTGGAAGATAAAAAAAAAAAACTGAGTGAACAAGGTCGGCAGAATTGACTGGTTTGTTTTCATCTTCACCCTCAGAGGAAAGAATTCTTCAGTAGCACTACCCACTCTAACAATACATCATCCAGGCAATTGGGGGCAGGGGGTGGGGGAAATGACAGGCTGAGCCAAACCAAGCTTCTGCATCCACTGGGACACACAATAATCTCCAACATCAAAAGTATCTAATGAGAACCTGAGAATCCATGGCATTGTATTAGTTGACCCAATCTTGTAATTAAGTACCAAAAATCCCCAAGCTATTTGTGAGCACTTACAAGTTACACACCCAAATCTCTACATATGCAAAACAAAAGACCCAAGTCATACTTTCCTTCTGGGAGGAAAGCTTTAATAACAGCTCTGGCCAAGCATCAGATTTTCAGTATGAAAGATCCCAGTTTCTGTGTTAGTTCTGCTGCTTCAAGATGGCATTAATGATGGGTTAGTCACATATTCTTATCTATACAAAGGGATATTACCTTCCTCAAGGGTATTTGAGAAGATGGGTGAAATCATAATGTGAAAGTTGCTTACAAATGTAAAGTCGTATATAGACTGATAATATTGCTTGCGCCAATCTGGTAAAGCAGCAAGGACAGCAACATCCTCCGCTGTAGGTGGCCTCAAGTAGGAGTGGTTGCAAACCTGTTGGGACTTCACATACTATGTCTGCACCATAGTTGCTCAAATATGGAGATTTCTCCTCTACTTAAAATTCCAAAATCAAAAACTTATTCTTTGGCTTCAAATATGTTAGATTATGTCAAGGGTGTCCTAACAACATGAAGTAAACATAATTCAGTGACTATCATCTCTTGCGATTGTCACTAAAAATCAGGAGAGGCAGTCATAACAAGACAACGGTACACTGAGTGGGAAAAGAGGTAAATTCACAACCACTATGGGCAGAAGCCAGAGCGATCCTTAGAACCCTGGCTGGTTTGAGATTTTCTGGGGTGTTTCACCAGTGTTGACATCATTTTAGGTTAGTGTTGCTGTTCCAGGGTAATCAGGACAACCCTTAAAACTCATCTCTGTCCAATTTTTGGCTTACTTGATCATTTGCAGTATGAAAACAATGAACGTTTTATTGAAAAGACTGCTCAACAATGGACTGACAGTCAAATGATTTGATGGATTTCCCTTCTCACTACCACCCAAGGGCATCAGGTATTCCTGAATGTTGAAACACCTTCTTTAAAAATCAAACTAAGGGGCACCTGGGTAGGTGGCTCAGTCAGCTGTGTCTGATTCAGCTCAGCTCATGATCTCAGGGTCCTGGGATCCAACCCTGCATTGTGGGCTCCATGCTCAGCAAGGAGTCTGCTTGTCTCTCTCCCTGTCCCTCTGTCCCTCTTCCCCTACTCGTACTCTCTCAAAGGAGTAAAATCTTAAAAAAAAATAAAAAATGAAAATGAAAATCAACTCAAAAAGATTTCTGACTATCTCCATCACCTCCTACTGGTCCTCAAATTTATTAAAGCACCTTGGTCCCTTATTGTGGATCCAAGGAGAGAAGGACAATCTCCTTTTAGCCACTTCCTGTATAATGATCAGCTCAAAAGAAGTAGAGGGTTACACAGCAATTTGGAAAATTCAGGACTCTGCTAGGGCCATTTCTGGATTTGATGCTCCTTTCTTTCCCTAATTGTAAACTCAGGCCAGCCTGGTTGGTATGCTTTCCAGATGACACCTGGCCAAAAGATGATCTAAGGAATTCAAACTTAATTCTGGTTTGGCTATCTAGATTCTCTTATTGGAGTGACACGATTCTAGATCATAAAAATAATGACCACTCGGCTGCATATACTGCTCACTATGAGACTACATGTGCCAAATTGTGATCAATGGGTCTCTGTTAGATAAAAGTGCCCTTTCTCCTCTTGTACCTGTCCATTCTTGACACAGGTCTGGGCATAGATAGGGGATATCTGGGCCAAAGATGAAGTCAGAGCAGCTAAGATGGAACATTCTGATTCTGTAGTGGCAGAGAGATAACAACCTTGGCACCAGAGTCTGAGGGAATATCTTGGACCCCAAGAATATTAGGGAAGATAAGGATATGTTTTTAAAAATTAAGATTAAAAAGACCTGTGATAAAAGCTTGAGCTTGGGAAATCTGGAAATGCTGCTTAAAAAGTGAGTGAATTCAAAGAACACTCTGGAGTATCCTAGATTTGCAAGATGATCATATAAAAAATGGAGACACTTATTTGAAGACATGAACAGACACTTCCCCCAAAAAGACATACAAATGGCCAATAGATACATGAAAAAACGTTCCACATCACTTGTCATCAGGGAAATACAAATCAAAACCACAATGAGATACCACCTCACACCAGCCAGAATGTCTAAAATTGACCATACAGGAAACAACAAATGTTGGCAAGGATGCCGAGAAAGGGGAACCCTCTCACACTATTGATGGGAATGCAAGCTGGTACAGCCACTCTGGAAAACATTATGGAAGTTCCTCAAGAAGTTAAAAATAGTGCTGCCCTATGACCCAGCAATTGCACTACTGGGTATTTACCCCAAAGACACAGATGTAGTGAAAAGAAGGGCCATATGCACCCCAATGTTCATAGCAGCAATCCCCACAATAGCCAAACTGTGGAAGGAGCCAAGATGTCCTGCAACAGATGAATGGATAAAGAAGATATATATATTTATATATACAATGGACTATTACTCAGCCATCAGAAAGGATGAATACCTACCATTTACATCAATGTGGATAGAACTCGAGGGTATTATGCCAAGTGAAATAAGTCAATCAGAGAAAGACAATTATCATATGGTTTCACTCATATGTGGAATATAAGAAATAGCACAGAGAATCATAGGGGAAGGGAGGGAAAACTGAAGGGGAAGAAATCAGAGAGGGAGACAAACCATGAGAGACTCTTAACTCTGGGAAACAAATTGAGGGTTGTGGAAGGGGAGGTGGGGAGGGAGGGGGTAATTGGGTGATGGGCATTAAGAAGAGCATGTGATGTAATGAGCACTGGGTTTTATATGCAACTAATGAATCAGTGGCCACTACATCAAAAACCAATGATGTATTATATGTTGGCTAATTGAATTAAGAAAAAGATTAAAACAAACAAAAATGGAGACACTTGTTTGATCCTGGATCATGGAAGCAGATTGGAGCCACTGATGGTAAGCAAGGTGGCTTTACATATGGGACACATAATCTACTAATCCCCGTATGGAGTCAATTTAAAAATAAAGAAAAATAAATTAGAGAAGAGTTTTTTTTTTTTTTTTAACATAAGCACAAATATTTGCTGTTTTGATTCTTTCAGCCCTCTAGGATTAATTTATCTTGAACAGATGTTGATTTTAACAAGACATCAATTTAATATTTATTTAGAGATAAAGATTAAAGTTGATTTTTTTTTAAAGGTGCACAAAGGAAGGTGATGATCCTTTGGGCTTTAAGGAAGAATTCTAGACAATTGAAGAAGAATTCACTACAGTTCCCTACATAAAAAGATGAATGTAAATCTTATTTTTACTTCCATGTATTATAAATAAATGTACACAAGTATGTATAACATACTTACATGTACACACATATATATTTCTACATTGCACACATATATGCATATATATATAGACACCTATATACTTTAAATGATCATTGATTGAAATGTAGATATAGTTTTCTTCCGAGTATCTTAAATATATATCACTAATTAGAGCTTTTTAACTTTATTTTCATGTTTAAGATTAAAGAATTTTAATGATATATATTTTAAATACATCATATTGGAAAATACAGTAAGTATTCTCAAAGAGAACCAGCAAAGTACTAAAAGTAATTGATTTTAAATAATTTCTGTTTACTTTTTTTTTAAGATTTTATTTATTTATTTGACAGAGAGAAAGACAGCGAGAGAGGGATCACAAGCAGGGGAAGGAGTGAGAGAGGGAGAAGCAGGCCCCCCACCTAGAAGGGAGCAAGATGCAGGGCTTGATCCGAGGACCTTAGAATCATGACCTGAGCCTAAGGCAGACACTTAACCAATTGAGCCATCCAGGCACCTCTAGATTTATTTATTTTAGAAAGAGAGAGAGCGCACATGAGTGCACACGAGTGGGGCTAAGGACAGAGGGAGAGGGAGACAGAATCCTCAGACTCCCAGCTGAGCACAGAGCCCCACCAAAGCGCTCCATCCCAGGACCCTGAGATCATGGCCTGAACTAAAATCAGGAGTCGGGTGCTTAACAGACTTAGCAACACAGGCACCCCAAATTATTTCTGTGTTTAAAAAGCAATTGAAAACAACCGTGTGAGAGTGTAGTGCCCAAGATCTTTGCTATTTTTTTTTTTTATCTTTGTCTTACTTCACGGATTGGCCTGTAATTAATTTTTACCCAAAAGCATTATGGTAATTTGGCCTTGTCTCAAAGACACCAGTTCTTTGACTTCTCTCTCCTGCCTTCTTTTCCTTCTCTTTCTCTTGCTGCTGTATTTTGAGAGTAGCAAAGCTCTTCCAAAGCCACTGAGAAATAGTTTTTCCTTATAAAATCACAAAACATTTCCTGAAATACTAATTCCATAGTTACTAAATATCAATATACCAATCACCAAAAGGGGGAAAAGATTCATTATTTTCCAAGATCTAGAGGGGAAATACCAGAAGAATTTTGGAGGATTTTATTTATTTTTTTCTCCCTTGGGACCACAGGTTGATTCTTAATCTGTTGCTTCTGATTTAAAAAATATTTCTAGGGGTGCCTGAGTGGCTCAGTTGGTGACTCTTGATTTCAGCTCAGGTCATGATCTCAGGGTTATGGGACTGAGCCCCGAATCAGGCTCCATGCTCAGCGGGGAGTCTGCTTGAAGATTCTCTCTCCCTCTCCCTCTGCCTCCACCCCCCGACTCTCACTCTCTCTCTCCCTCTCTAAAATAAATAAATAAATCTTAAAAAAATATGTTTCTAGATCCTAATTTCCAAGCTATTTTCTCTTTTTAGAAGTTGGGCAGGCACAGAACTTCTGTTTTAGTGGCTATATAAAGTTACAAACTAGGAGTAAATGATATATGTATAAAACTAAGAAAATTGGAAAACCAAATTTACTAAAAGAATATGGTTGGGAGCACCTAAAAAACAATCTATTCTCCATTCCAGACACTTCCAGCTTTAAAGCCATTTTATTCCCTGAAAAAATACGTTTAATGCGAATAAACTTTGTGATAGAAGAGGTTCCCATACAGTTCTAAATTAAGATTTGCATATTTGTGAATACACTGGGTCTTATTTTAAATCATTTATAAAAATTCATGCCACAAAATGCCCAATGAAAGTCAAGTGCTTTTAACAGAGGACCCACATTTTATCACCACCATTCCTTTGGGGAGATACATTTTAACTTTGGCATAAAGATCTACAACATTTAAACATTGGTAATACAAAGAACAAGCTGTGTCCTATATCTGATGAATAATTTCAATGGAGTTTTAAATTACTACTTGAGTTTCCACTGCCCATTCAGATCACGTTTCCATTACTTTCTGTTACTGTTGAAATTGATGAACGATTCTAAGCAAAGGAAGTCTTTTGGAGGCACTCTGGACATTTTCAAGTCTCTCTTCTCTTTCTTCATTTAGGGCAGTTTCTTCCAAAAGCTAATGAAGCAAGCGCATTTAGGAAGAAAGGCTAAATTCCTGATGCTTAAAACTTTCATTTGAGGATCGAGAGTTTAGTTCCCTTTCTAAAAAAAATGCAGATCGAGAATCTAAGCTTCTCAGTTGAATTCCAAGATGCTTCCACACAGCAGAGTGGATGCAATAAAAGCATAACATTCTCATACCTGTCATAACACCTATTAGGAAGGAAAATTCCAAGAACAAAAACCAAACTCCAAGATCCAGGTGTTGATAGTGCCTATTCTAAATGTAGGGTTGTCTCTCTAAAAAAATGATTCATTTTTAATTGAGTTATCTTAGTTTGCCTGCACAGTGTGTGATCATCTACATTTTTCTGTATATGTGGATACTGTCCATGTACCATGACATTATGAAAATATTTGATTATACATATGCTTCGTCTTAAGCACATTCTTTAAAAAGTAACAAAAATAGATTTCATAATTTAATTGTGAGAGCTCTGTTCTGAATTTTTTTGAATTTCCAAAATAATATTGGTTCACAAAAATAATTCCAACGCTTTGGAAAGTTTTACAACTAAAACAATTCCCTTTTGCTTTTCTCCTATTCATAACATAATTCTGCAATGTGAACTTCTACGAAGAGTTATTGGATGCAATTTCAGAGATTTTTAACTTATATCCTGCATCAAAAGAGCTTCTGCAAGATTTCTGTATCATTTCACTTGATTTTTCTGACCACTGAACTTTATTTATTTGAAACGCTCTCAGCTTACATTACCTGGACTTAGTCATTTTGTTTTCTTCTGAAATACCCACCCTACTTCTTTCCCAGGTTCATCTACTGAAGTCCTACTCATCCTTCCATTCCTAGATGGAGTACCACTTTCTCAAGACACTTCTGCTGCAGTCTGAGACCAGGGCACTTAGTTCCCAAAGGGGGGGATTTCTTTCTCCTGTACAACACCTATCAGAGTGATCATTTTAAATTTCTTAATGAAGTATTTTGATTGAGATTCCTTCACTACTGCAGCATAATCTCTGAGAGGACAAAGAATATATATGGTTTGAGTTCTGTTGTATCCTCAACGAGTTGTGGACTTTCTGGAAAGTCACCAAGAACTTAAGAAATGGTTATTAAATAAATCAATGAATCAATGAGTAAATGAGTAAAAATTCTCCTAACAGGAATCAGAGGACATGTTCCATACTATTCAGAACCTCTTCGTTACACAGTTTAGATATATCTTTAAACTCTCTTGCATCTTATTTCAGACCTGTTATCTTCCATGATGAGCTTCAATTTGAATGCTAGGTATTGCTGGTTATGTTTATGAGGATGGACATGGGATTAAATTCATTGTGACAAGTACAAACTTAAAAGTACTTCATCTAATCATATTTGTGACAATTCATGTTACAATATTGAATAATGATTGTAAATGACTGAAACACAATCTATGAAAATACTTGGGCCCATGATGATAGTCAACAAAAAAGGAATCTCAAGTCTTTATTCAAAGAAACTACTACAAAACAGATGAACATATGGGAGGGGGATAACGAGAGAGAGAGGGAAACAAACCATAAGAGGCTTTTAACGATAAAGAACAAACTGAGGGTGGATGGAGGAAGGTGGGCGGGGGAATGGGCTAGATGGGGAATGGATATTACGAAGGGCACTTGTTAAGATGAGCACTGGGTTTTGTATGTAAGTAATGAACCAGTGAATTCTACTCCTAAACCAATGATGCACTGTATGTTAACTAACTAGAATTTAAATAAAATCTGAAAAAACACCCAACTTTATCCAAATTAAAAAAAAAAAAGGAACTACTAATTAACTCTTTCCTTTGAAATTTGCTAATCAAAGAGCAATAATTAAGAATTTACTCTTTGTTGAAATAGCAACTGTAGTTCAGGGCACTAACAAGCCCCATTAAATAAGGGAAAGTAGAGAATTCTGTGAAAGAATCAGGAGGAATAATCAATTTTTGCCAATCTTGATGACAATATAGATTCTGACACTAATCAATTGGTGTTAAAATTATAAAACTGGATGATGAATGGTTGATGGGAATGAGAAGTTTGTACAATACCAACTCATAAACTAGAGATTACTTTTGTTTACATGGGAAAAACTTTAATTGTACATTGGTCCTTATTTAAAAGAAATAAGAAGCAAATTAAATCCATGGTGTTGGGTTTCTCTTGGTTTGCATATTTTGGGGCAATAGGGCAAGTTTGAATTTAAATAATGATAATGGAGCATATTAAGACAGTATTATTTTATTTTATTTTTAAAGATTTTATTTATTTATCTGACAGAGAGAGACACAGCAAGAGAGGGAACACAAGCAGGGGGAGTGGAAGAGGGAGAAGCAAGCTTCCTGCTGAACAGGGAGCCCGATGTGGGGCTCGATCCTAGGACCCTGGGATCATGACCTGAGCCGAAGGCAGACGCCCAATGACTGAGCCACCCAGGCGCCCCAAGACAATATTATTTTAAATGAGGTAATATTATTTGGGGTATGGAGGAAAATACTGTTATTTTTGAAAGATGAACACCAAAGTTGAAGAATAAAGGCAAAATAAAGATATTTTCTAACACACTTAAATTGAGAAGTTTGTTACTAGTAGATCATTATACCAAGTAGAAAAAAAAATAACCCTGAAGGACAGGTGTGAGATGCAAGGAGTGAAGAACAGAGATAATGGAAAACCATAAAAAGACTTGCCAATGGGGCACTTGGGTGGCTCAGTCCGTTGATCATCTAACTCTTGATTTCGCCTCAGGTCATGATCTCAGTGTCCTGGGATGGAGTCCTGTTTTGGGCTCCCCACTCAGCAGGGAGTCTGCTTGAAGATTCTCTCCCTCTGTTCCTCTGCCTGCTCACATACACGAGCTCTCTCTCTCAAATAAGTAAATAAATCTTTTTTTTTTTTAAAGGACTTGCCAAACAACGAGAGTAGTATCTATAGTGGTTAAAAAAAGAAAAATCAGATAAATTTAAAACAATAATAGGTTGGGAATATGAATTATAAAGAATGAAGAAGTTATGTGGGTCTAAAGAGTTGCTATGTGTTTCACGGAGCAGAAACATCACACTCAGCTGGGAGTTTATTAGAACGTAGATTCTCCAGTCCACTCTACACCTACAGAATCAAAATCTAATCAAAATTTACTTTTCAACAAGGTCCTTGTGGGTGTTTCCATATGGACCTTAAACTCAGCAATCATTACTGTCTGGAAGCAGATGAAATATTATTAACTCTAGACTTCAATTATTTTTGTTTGAAATAATTTAAAATTATTAATATAACCAAGCCAATTAAAGAATAGAGATGTATTTCACATTTCCTAAACTAGAAGAGGGAGAAAAATGAAAAGGGACTAATTAAAAAGACAAGAAATGAGATAAAAATATAGACTAAGCAAAAAAAAAAAAATAGAAACAGAAAATGTGACATAAATTCAAACAACAGAGTACAAGCATTAACCCTTTAAAAATTCTCTTGAAAGCCAGTCATTGTTTCTCACTCCTCCTAGTCTGGGATGACATGTATGGTCCCTGCCCAAATGGTAAGAGTTAGAGAGTTTTTCCCAAAATTATGTCCACTCACTTTCTCCCTCTACGCTTCCCTGTTGATTTGAGAAGTCCAGAAAACCAAGAGTAAAAGCTGTGGCTGACTTATAAACTCTTGTCAATTTCTGATGGTGAGTATGGATTGCCATTGAACCCCTTCTTTCATTTTATAGCTGCTCTGTGTGGCTTAGCTTTCTGGTATTTACTCATATTTTGGGTAATACTTTTAGTTTTTGTAGGTGGTAGAGACTGGGGAGTTTCATTCTCCCTGAGAATTCCAAGAATACTTTTGGATAATCCTCACATATGCACGCATGAGTTATCCATTGTTATGTAACAATTTATCCCAAGATCTAAAAGCCTACGGCAGCACACAGTAATCTCACAATATCTGAGGGCCAGGGATCATGGTACAGGTTAGCTGAGTGGTTTTGGCTCAGGGTCTATCGTTGGGTTGCTGTCAAGATGTCAGCCAGGCCTGTAGTCATATCAAGATTTGTATGGCACTAAAGGATCCACTTCCAAAATTACCCCCGATTGTTGCCAGGCCTCAGTTCCTCATAGGCTATTAGACCAAGGTTCTTAGTCCCTTGTCATATGGGTTTCTCCATAGCACTGATAACAACATGGCAGGTTGTTTAGTCCATGGTGAGTGACCAGAGAGAGGAGAGGCACTATATTTTTTAACCTGAACATGGAAGTGACATATTATTTCTGGCCTATTCTATTTTCTAGAAGTGAGACACTAAATCTAGTACATAGTCACAGGTACTGGAATTAAGCATTAGAAAGTAGAAGAAAGAAGAATGAAAGCATATGTTGATGTAGTTTTAAAACCACCACAATGTACATTTGTGTGTATACATGAAGGACTATAATACAGGATGGTGACTAGATATGTACTTTTTTACCGAGAACAAAAATGAAGATACAGTTATTACAGCAATACATAAAAGTAGCAGATAAGACCATTTTTGTCCAATAAATTTTTCCAATAATTTTATATTCTTATTACAAAAGGGATTCATGTTCATTATACTAGAAAGTATAAGAAGATATGAATAAGAAAATGATGTAAGCTCCTATTCTGACAACTGCAAATAACTCTATATTTAGACCATCATGGTACCTTTTCTTCCAAACACTTTTATATACACATATTTTTAAATGCATGTGGGTGTGTTGGCAAACCTCTCTTACTCCATATCTCTGTTTCTTCCCAGTGGTTTACAATTTTTCATACTTTCACATTTAAAGCTTTCTTAGTCCCTGACAGAGAGTGATAGCTTCTACTTAGACATAAATCTGAAAGGCATAGAGTTTTGGTTTTTTGTTTTGTTTTTCCTTTTTTTGGTAGAAATTAATTTCCAATGGCATTGTTTTCCTTGTTAAAGCTGAATAAATACGAGCTGATTTGTGATTTTGGCTGACTTATTTTTAAAAAGTGTGTTAAAATGGCAGATTTCCTTTCTTTCTTTCTTTTTTTTTTCCATTCCAATTTGGGTTTACTTAAGACAGACCTATCAGAAAAAGAAAGCCAGAGCAAACAGCCAAAGATAATGCCTAATCACCATCTATCACAATTAAGCTTATGACAGTGCTAATCTTGTGGAACACTTGGGACCTGGCAGTTACTGGAAGCCTCTCAGTTGTACTTTGCCCATTGTTCTAACATTTTCCAGCATCATTCTCCAGCGCAGTTTTTTTTAAAGATTTTTTTTCTTTGCATTTGAAATGAATCCATTTCAATTTTGAAAGAGAATGATTCTATAGCAACTGTTGTAATCAAGATCCGTGAATGCCTGAGGATGAGTCATAGTGAAAATACAAACACTGTATTTCTTCTTCATATTTCGACTGTGGGTCCCTTTACTTACACGTGTCCTCGCAGATAGATGCATACATACGGTGCTATGCTTTTTGATGTTGTTAGTTTGGTTTTCGGATTATGGGAAAAGAGAAAAAAATTTTGAATCACCTATCTATGAAGGGTAATGAGCTAGGAATTATCTTGAGCTGCTTGTAGCAGAGACTTGGAAATGTAACAGAGACTTACATTGATTTCAGATTCCTTTTCTCTCATACAACATGAGCTAGGATAGTGGCTCCATAAAGTTATCAGGGCCTAGATTCCTAATCTAACCCTCTGGCTCTACCATCCTTAACGTAGTGCTTCCATCCTCACATTCATCACATGATCACAAGATGGTTACTGGGCTGCCATAATCATTACTGCATTCCAGATAGGAAGATAAAGAAAAAGAGAAAAGCAAAAGATCACCTGACAGTCCCAGAGCTCTTAAATAATTTTCCACAAAGCTCATTCGGTAAATTCTACTCCTATATCATTAGCCACCCCATAAGCAAGGGAGATTAGAAAATGCAATTTTGGAGATGGGCACATTGCTGCTCCTAATGATATAGAGATTCTGAAAATAATCAAGAAGTAGGGAATAGATAGTGAGCAGGTATATAGGTCCTAAGGGGGAAAAATCTGAATTTTTACCACATAAGTTCAAGGTTAGGAAAACTAAGTACTAAGATTTTTTTTTTTTTTTTTTTTTTTTTTTTTTTTGAGGATAGATGACATGCAATGTTACATTAGTTTCAGGTGTTCAAGTTAGTGATTTGACAAGTTTATACATTCTGCTGTGTTCACCGCAAGTGCTTCTTTAAATGCTGTCATCTAGATGCCATCATCATGCTATCATCAACAGATGCTTGATGGTCATGACTTCACATAAAACTCTATCCACTCAAATATTGAGGTTAATTACATATTAGATCAACATTAGAATAACACATATTTAAAAATTTAATCTATTATACATAAAGAGGAGATCTCAGGATTGTTTCATTTGAATTTGCTAATACTATGGAGGTTCTTAGTATCTGAAGAAATCCGAGGGGCGCCTGGGTGGCTCAGATGGTTAAGCGTCTGCCTTTGGCTCAGGTCATGATCCCAGGGTCCTGGGATCGAGCCCCACATAGAGCTCCTGGCTCAGTGGGGAGTCTGCTTCTCCCTCTCCCTCTGCCTCTCCCACTGCTCATGCTCTCTCTCTCTCTGTATCTCTGTGTCTCAAATGAATAAATAAAATCTTTAAATATATATATATTTATAATATATATATATAAGAAATCTTATATTAGTATATACTATATAATATATAGTATATATATTATATATATATAAGAAATCCGAGCTGCTAAAAGTGAGGCTGGCTATGTGATTGCTAACAACAGTCCTCTCCTTTCTAGCCTACCATTCTTCCAGACCTTAATGCATATCTCTGCAACTGGATTCTGGAAGAGAATAATCAAAAGAGGATACATATTGAAGAGGAAGTAAAATTACAACACCATTTTACATTTGTGCAAGATTTCAAACTAAAAGCAGAGAGAAGCTTTTTATGTATGTTATTTCTAAAAAAACACTTAACACTTCCTTGAGATGCACAGGTACCCTTATCCCCATGCCAATGATAAGGAAAACCATTCATTCTAGAAGGATCAAATAACTTGCACAACACCATCAAATACATTTGTGGTCTTGCTGGTTCTTGAATACAGATCATCTTCCAACTCCACGATTCTTACAAGAGTGAACAAAAACCCCCAATTGTTCTCTCTTAGAAGAGGACACTCAAGACAAATCAGGTATCTGAATTCATGGCTGCTGAGGAGTAGGACAATAAGATCATGAAAGCTGAGGCTTGTGAGTTAAGGGAACATTGAGCCCACTGTGCTGACAGGTGTGGGAGCTATGGAAGAGACAGGTTAGACCTACTTGAGTCACATGACTTTTTCAGTCTCAAGAATCATTTGGAACATATGTGTAGACTGTGTAGACATGGGGTATCAGTGGCGGAGGTGGTAACAGCTACTCAAACAGGAAATAACCGGGCAATATCATGACCTGAATCACATTTTCATTGTATTAAAATGCAAGTCTCCAGAATGAGAGACTTTTAAAGTCCAAATTTCATTTGATAGAAAACTGGATTGAAAATTAATTGATTATAAAGACAACTGCTGTCATTCATTTTCCAAAGTGAAAATGGATAAGGAAAAACAGCAACATTGGAGCTGAAAGTTCAACTTTTATAAGGCAATACTTGGTGCCAGACTGCTCCATAAAGACAGTATAGATGACTTACTAGTTACCTCTTTTAATAGACTGAATACAAACTCTTAACATCTGCTCTTGTCTTAAGCTATAGACTCCAGCTATGCATCACATAGTTGTGATGTTCAGATCACAAACAGACCTAACAGAATCAAGAAAACGACTCATCAGTGGCCATGAATCAGTCACAAACTGCCACTGTTAAAATGCAAATACATATTCATGCATAAACAGGAGGGTAGAGAGCATCATTCCCTTGTTATACTAAATCTTATAATGAATCCTTGACAAAGACTATAAACAATTTTATACAGTATCTTATACCGTATTTTGTGTGTGGGAACTTGGAAAGAGTATAGAGAAAAGTACAATAATGATTTAATGGGCAAAAAAGGAAGATAAATTATATTTATTTAGTTTTAAGAAGAAAAGTTCCAAGAGTACCTAATCTCAGATCTTCAAGTACTTTATATGATAGGAGATTTGGACCATATATTTTAATCTTTAGGGAACAATATAAACATACCTTAACAAGATACATTTAAAATATAAATATGTAGAAAATTGTTCATTGTAAGAGCTGTTCATGAGAATAGTTGACAAGAGGACTTGGAAAATTTCATTCCTTTTACTCATCTTAGGCATATGGAAAATAGTCAACAACTAGACTTGTTGGGTGAATGATGAGATTTGCATTTGTACAGTAATGTGGAATACCTGGGGGTAGTGACTAAAACATAGTTGGGTGCCATATTGTGAATGACCATGTAACACAAGCTAAGTGATTTGAAAATTATTTTGGAAGCAATGTAAAAAAGCGGAAAATAATTTTTAACTGGAGAATGAAATCAGTTTTACTGAAAGACAGGAACTTAAACAGAAACTTAATCCTTTTGCGAGGTCTAAGTTTCAATAAATTTTCACTATTTGTTGAGTTTTTTATTCTGTATGAGGCACTCTTTTGATAGAGTCAAAAACTGCCTATGAAATTGTTGGGAGGAGATATAAAGCCAAGTAGAATCCCTGCTTCAAAATTGTCAAAAAAATTCCTTCAAAATTCAAAATAAGAAGAGTTAAATTAAATATAATTTTACTATCTTTTATAACTTTAAATTCTCCAAGTCTATAGTTTTTAGGGATACATAACATTATTGTATCCAAGAATAATCAGCTGGAATCTACTGTTTTGTTTTGGTTTTGGTTTTGGTTTTATTTGAGAGAGAGAGTGAAAGAGAATATAAGCAGGGGGAGCTGCAGAGGGAGAAGCAGGCTCCCTGCTGAGGAGGGAGCCCAATTTGGAGGGGGGCGCTCATCCCAGGACCCTGGAATCATGCCTTGAGCTGAAGGTGGATGCTTAACCGACTGAGCCACCCAGGCGCCTCAGGAAGCTATTGGTTTTTAAAATACCAAAACATTAATTTTTTTGTTAAATATGTACTGTTCTTTGCTTTATAAAAGATGTCTTACTCTTCTGATACCATACCAAATAACTTAATGAGATTTATTACATAAGTGGTATTGCCAGATTAAGAGATCCTCAGAAAGTCTATTCCCTAAATTTAAAAGGTCCCTCCTACAGGACGCCTGGGTGGCTCAGTCGATTGAGCGTCTGCCTTTGGCTTGGGTCATGATCCCAGGGACCTGGGATCGAGTCCCACATCGGTCTCCTCCTTGCCCAGTGGGGAGCCTGCTTCTCCCTCTGCCTGCTACTGCCTCTGCTTGTGCTCTCTCTCTGACAGATAAATGAATAAAATCTTTAAAAAAGAATAAAATAAAAGGTCCCTCCTACTCTTAATCCAATCACAGTTAATTCGGACACAGGCTTAACTTTGCACTTTATTAGACATAGCCTCAAGATCTCTACAAGATAACAGACTCTTATGGGCCAAAAATTCTACCTATAATCGCAAGATTATAGAAGCTAAACCCACCAAGTTCATACTGACTCATCCCAACATTTACCCAGGCTTAGACACTACTATATGAAACCAGAAGTAAAAGACAGAATAAGATCCTTCTGGAAGGGCTAACAGACATAGGACTGATCCCTTGAGTAGCACTTGTAAGTTTCTGTTTTTTTTCAACTTTACCCAAAGCATATTTTATAGTTATGGATTGAGGTTCTGCTTTCTTTAGATCCCATTACATTTAGATAATCAACACTTGTACCTTTACTTGAGAGAATAATCAAGAATACATGGACTGTCACACCCCAGAGATTTCAAGAAGCTTTGTCTTAATTTTCACGGGTTTCAGGACCTCAAATTCCCCAAAGTTCTCTCCTCATTCAATATGGGGATCCCTTGTTACAAAACTCTGAAGATGAAAAGAGCTCCCAAAGTCACCTTCCACAGAAAAAGAATGCAACACGTCAAGGAAAAAACAACTACCTTTTGTCACCTTACTTGATGCATGGTAGGCTTCAGGGAGACAAGCCTTTTACCTCTAATCAACCGTAAGTTATTGAAAGCTTCCCTAGGCAAATAAGTAAAAAATCAGTTCTAGAGAATTCTTGTTCTCACCACCTCCTTCAGACACTGGGCTCCCATCTTCCATGAAATCATTTTTTCTCTTCATGCTTCCAACATGAGGCTGCATTTTGCAAACTGAAGCGAGCTCTAACAACCCCCTCCCCTCCTCTAGTTTTGCCTAACTCCATAAACCTTTCTCTCTGTACACTCATAAACCATCTGGTCAGGCTTATAGCTAATTATAGTCTTTCTCTTTATCCATTAACAAAGGCTAACCCATCTTTCCTCAAGGCTATAGAAGCTGGGGCAAAACACATGAAAGCTTCTGCTGACATATTTTTGGGGTCTTTCATGAATCTAATGATCATCTGGCTGAATACTTTGCTGGTTAATGAAAAATACCTATTTCCTCACAAGCTGGCTTACATTTCATGACCGTTGTTATGTCATCCTTTATATATTGCTATTCATAACAGTAATGCCTAACCATGACCTCTCCCCTTCTCTTATCAGAGAAAGAAAGAAAGAAAGAAAGAAAAAGAAAGAAAGAAAGAAAGAAAGAAAGAAAGAAAGAAAGAAAGAAA